>NW_021940671.1:3264607-3293917 GCF_001715985.3 Manacus vitellinus | reverse complement strand
TCTCCTCCTGAGTCTGCTGGAACAGCTGTTTTGTGTCCCAAACCTAAAAATCGCCACGAGTTTTCACAGTGCCAGCTGTAGCTCTGGGTGCTGGATTCTTTCAGCACCCGGTTCTTTCAGATTCTTTGTTCCTCTGGGTGTGCTGGAGTCTCTGGTCACCGTGTCCCTGGATTTTCCAGCCTCCCCTTTGCCAGTCAGGCCTGGCCCTGCTGTCTCCTGCTGAGCCTGAAGAGCCTCGTGTTGCCAACTCTTCCCTCTCCTCATGTGATGCCAAAATTACAGAACCATCCTGATTTCTGGATCAGCAGAGTGACATGAGATAACCCATTTTCTCAGGTGAAAGGTTTGATATCCCCAGGAGTTCCTCCCCACCCTTTGGTAGAACTTCATCCTGTGACTGCATTTCCATACGTAGGATCTCCCTGGTGTGGGTTCCTTCCATTGCAGGGCTTTTATTTCCCTCCTGTGTGATCTTTCTCCTTGGGATGACAGAATATTTTCTTTCTAGTAATCAAGAAATGCTGTTGAATTATTATCCTGGAAAACAACATTTCCCTCTAGGTGGAAATGACTGTGCTTTGTTACATCCATCCAAAGCAAGGGATATTTCACATTCTGGGGGCAAGAGGAGGCCTGGGCTTTGATTCCAACAGCACAGGGAATTTGGCAGGGATGTGCAGCGTGGTGCTGATCAGACTGCTTATGAGAGCAGCGAGGCTGGAATGTGTGCTGTGGAAGCAAGGAATCACAGAGATCTCAGCTATCTTCAGCCCAAATTAATTAGCATTATGTAAGTGGAGAGAAAGGCAGAGATTTAAAGGGGAGGGAGACATCTGTTACATCTCCGAGTTTCCAAGCCTGCCTGCAAATCCAGGTCTCCAGGGAAGACAGAAGGCTCTCGGTGCTTTGGAAGGAGCACAGGGAGTCAGGGATGAGGAGCCACTGGCTGAAACCCAGAGGTGTGGTCACTGCTAATCCTGGCTCTGGCCTCCCAGGGCTGGTTTGCTCCTGCAGCTCTGGGTGATTATTTATCATTACATCACGCTGGGGATCAGACAGCAGCACACTGACACCTCCCCGGGCCCTCCCAGCACATCCAGAGTGGCACTTCTGCCACACTGATGGGTAAAATTCCCAAACACCCTCGTCTGCACCACGAGGAAGTTTGCTGTGACCCCAAGAAATCCTTGCTGGGGGGTGTGCTGTGTTTGCTCCGAGGTGCTGCTGCCAGAGGCTCGGGAATATTTCTGAGCATCCCCCAGGCAAAGGAGAGATTGCAGTGGTGAGGTGGGAGGTGACATTCCAGCCGTGTGGAAATCACTGCTGGGAGTTGGGATGTTTAGCTAAGGAAACACTTCCCTGAAATAAGACATGAAGGCAGACTGGCTCCTTCCCCCCCCCACTGCTCCCCTCTGGTGGAATCTATTAAAGTGTGTTGGGAGGAATAAAAGGAGCGGGGTCAGGTCAGGCTGTGTGGCCGGGGAGGGCAGACGGGGTTAAGCAGGTCAGGGCACATTTCTCTGTCTTCTGTGCTTCTCCAGGAATTTGGGGTCACCACTCAGGAGCTGCTGTTTGATCAGCTGTTGGTAATTTGAGCATTGCACAAGAGCAAGTGGAGTCAGAGCCGACTCTTGAAGGTGAATGATTGGGGAAAGAATAAAAACAGGAATGAAGGGAACATCGATGCATTAAAAAAATTAAACACATAAATCCTTTATTTTATTCCCGTTTCAGACGGGCTGCCATGGGTGGTTGACCCAGAAACAAGCACTGTGTGTGCTTCCCTGTGCTGAAGGAATAAGTGCAGAAAGGGCCATGTGTCTGGGAAGGGAGGGCACACGGGGATGTGCACAAGGTGTCGTTCTCCCGGGAAAATTAACCTGTCACTTCAAGAGTGCCTGGGCACCAAACGTGGACAATGGGCACTTTGAACATCTGCTGAGAGATGGGACCGTGTTGAAGGGCTCAGAAGAATCTTTATCCTGTAATTGCCAAGTATTTAATAACTTTGCTTTTTAAAGCATATTATCGGGGGGTGGTTTTCATCATCATCATTCATCAAATGGCAGAGGGAGGCTCTGGGAGGTTAAAGAACCTCCCAGAGGTCAGCAGGGCCCTGGGCTGGCAGCACTACCTGGGCTAAGCCTTCCCTGCTGAAATCCCTGTCTCTGAAAGAGAGTAAATTCAGGGTGGGTAAATTAACTTCTCTTGAATGATGGAAATGTCAGGAGAATCCAGAGGAGAAAAGGCCTGGTGTCAGCAGCTTGGAGAGGGGAACTTCAGGATGGGTTTCCTGTTCCCAGGGGAATGGGGAAGATAAAGGAAAACTGTGTTTGTTTGGGTTTTTTATTTCTTGGTTTTGCTGTTTGAGTTCTGAATGAGAATTTGGTTCAGTTGTTCCCAAATCTCTCACTCTTTGTAGGCAAGTCTCCCTATAAAGTAACATTTTCAGGCCTAAAAGTAAATACATAGAATAAATAACATAAATACATAGAAAAGCAACTCCACCTGAGGTTGGTAGTTTATTAGTGAGTTCTTCTCCATGAGGGATGCCTGTGGCTCTCTCATCCCATGCCATCCTTATCTTGGATCTCAAGTTCTCCAGCACTGGGAATGGCTCTGCAGCACACAGAGATGATGCTGAGAGAGGAAACCCCTCTCCAGTGCAGAGGGAATGCCCTATTCCTTTATATTCAGCAAGGAAAATCGTGTTGCAGGAAGAAGAATTGATTTCCAGCCCAAAAAAGCAAAGTGAGTGTCAAGGAGGTGCACTTTGTGCCTGTTTTGCTGAAACTATCAGGGCCTGCTTGCTCTCCCTTATGTCACTCCAGAATTTGTGATCCAGCTCAGAGTTCCTGCTCACCACGTCCCTCTGCCCTCTCCTGCTTGGCAGTTTTCAGCTCTGAGCACTGGGATGGTCCCCTGACAGTGTTCCCTGATGTCCACATGCACCTGCACCCCCACAGACTCTGAACATTCCATATCCCCTCTGGGAAGAAGTGGGAATGGCTGATTCAGAGCTGGGCTGGAGCTGGAGAGGAAGGAGACAGCCCAGTGAAGATGTGGTTATGGAAGCACTCAATGAACTTACAGTACCACAAAATCCTAAATATTACAATTATTAGTTTTATAGGGAGTGTCTTAAAACAATTTAAGCTTAAACACATTTAATTCATGACAGATTTTCCAGTTTCTGGGTCCTGAGAATGCTCCTGCTGGGGAGAACAGAAAGAATCACAAAGACACTACAAGAAATTTTGGACTTACCTGCTTCCCAAACATGGGAGCAGCCCTGTGTGTGGGGGGGGGGCTGGAAAAGCAGGATTAGAGGGGTAAGACTTTCAAGAAAGGCAATCCACTGCCTTACCCCAAACCATGGAGCTCCAGGCACTTCACCACTCTGAGGCAGCCCCTCCTGTCCGGCAGTTTGGGGTCTGTGCTCAGACCGTGCCCTGCCTCCAGCAAACACCTGTGTGAATTCTTTTCTTTGATCTGTTTGAGAAAGATCAACACCAGTCAAAAGTGGGTGACTAATTCTGGTGTTTTCTTCATGTCAGCAAACCAACCCCTGCAGTGTTTCCCTTTGGGTGATGAAATGTGGACGCTCCAGTCCCACTGTCTGACTTTCAGTGGCTCGTTAATAATGTGCACGTTGAGTTTTCCCCCATAACTAACCAGAATAGTTCATTTAAAAACAACCCAGGCAAATGTACCCTTTTTATAGCAGAGGGAGAAGGATAAGTGCCAGTCAAGACTGGTTCCAAATCTGTCTCCAACCGTCCCTCCCCCAGAATCAGTGATCCTGGCTGGGTGCCATCGACTGGAACTCTTTAAAGAGTTTGTTGTGCCTTTCCACAGGAGAGGGATTCACCAGGGAAGCACAAACAGACCCTGCCACGGAGTTTCCTCGTGCTCTGAGCTGTTTACGGTGTTGCCTCGTGCTCTTCAGCTTGGTTTCACTTTCTGGGTGTTGTTTCCTCCTGCTCTGTGGTTGTGGGGATGCAAAGGAGCTGAAACAACTCACTCTGCACCCCCCTGTCCTCGCAGGGGGGACCTTTCCTCACCCTGGGCCTCAGGAATATCCATGGAGCACCTTAACCCGCTCCAAAAATGACCGTGGGGATGAGCTGGGTTTGGTAGAGCTTCAGCCTGGCTGAACTCAGCAAACATTCAAGTCTTTTGGGTTTAAACCAATATCAGGCTTCAAATTATTCACCAGTGGTTTCGTTTTCTGGTTCAGGCAAAACCTGGGAGGTGGATCTGCAGGATCTTCAGGACACAACCATCCTCAAATCCCCATCCTTGGGGAAGCAGCTTTGAGTTGCACCAGGGGAGGTTCAGGTTGGATGTCAGGGAAAGTTCTTCCCTGGGAGGGTGGTTAAGCCTTGGAACAGGCTCTGCAGGGCAGGGCTGGGGTCACCACCCCTGGAAGTGCTCAGGAAACAAGCAGATGTGACACTTCACAATGTGGTTCAAGGGAGTGTTTGGTCAAAGGTTGGACTTGATCCTCTTGGGGGTCCTTCCCAACCCTGATGATTTTCTGATCCTGAGAACTCTCTGCCTGTTCTTTGCAGGAGGTGTGTTAGGGTTGTGTTGTACCTTCAGAAGGTGGTACAAATCTCCTCTTCTTGTGCTTAAATGGTACAAAACTTGGTGCAAACTCAGGGATGAATTTCACTTGATAACAACTCTTGATTTCATGAGAACCCCGAGATGTTTGAGATTTCTTGTACAGTTTGTCTTTGCTTTTTGCCTTCTCTTCAAAAAAGTTGTATAGAATATTCCTGAAGTTTTACAGAACCCTGTATTTCATTAAGCAGTTATTCAACATAAACCACAGAGGGACAGAAAGTTCCTGCCCGTGGACAAAGCCAAGTATTTTAATAGTTTATGATGTGTTTTAAAATTTACATTTAATTATGTTTTTGGGCATCCCCACTTGACATTTGCCATTTTTACAGATGCTGGGGTGATTTATTCTCACGTGAAGAGCAACAGAGAGATTGTTTTGGTGCTGAGGGAACAGTGGGGGCAGTGGAGGGATGGGTATTGCAGGGTCTGGATGTCAGTGGTGTTGCCTGTGGAATATGGCAGGAGAAAGCACATGGGAAGAGTGGGGGCTAAAGGACAGTGCTCTTGGTGTATCCCTGCTGTCACAGCCCTGCCAGGCAGCAGGAATGTGGAGATGCCGCTGGGTGGAAGCTCTTCAGATAGTAATTAAAACTGTCCTGACAATTACAAGGAAAATCTTGGCTATTCTGATACCAAAAAGGAACTTAGAATAGAAGGGATGTCACTTCAAACCTGTCAGCCCAACAGGTCTGCTGGGTCAGCCCCTGCCCAACTTACAGACCTATTAAATTTATAATAAAGACATGATTGTGGAGAGAAGAATACACTCATTACATGAGGCAATTAGAGCAGGCCCTCAGATAAAACAGTGTGTGGCTGATCTTTTCCTTCTGCCACTGTAATCCCAATGATTTCAGCGGGAATGCTCGTGGCTGGAGCACCACACCCGCACAGCAGCACAGGGACAGGACCCAGGGGTTCTGCTGGGGAGGCTCTGTGGGGTTTGGCTGAGTCACAAGAGGCTCCTGTAATCTTCCTCTGGGAATTTTGGCACAATCCGTTGTCCACGGTGTGGTTGGTGAAGGGAAGCTCCCGGAGAAGCTGCAGCCCGTGGCTGGGACAGGGTCACTGCTGGCTGGGTTGAGAAGCTGCTGATGGCCCAGCCCAGGCAGTGCTGGGCAGTGCTGCTGCATCCAGGGGGTGTCCAGGCACTGATGGTGTCCCCAGGTGGCCAAGGGGCCACTGGCACCTGGCCTGGGTCAGGAATAGTGTGGCAGCAGGACCAGGGCAGGGATTGTCCCCCTGTGCTGGGCACTGGTGAGGCCTCACCTGCAGTGCTGTGCCCAGTTCTGGGCCCATCACAAGGACATGGAGGGGCTGGAGCGTGTGCAGGGAAGGGAACAGAGCTGGGGAAGAGAATAAAGCAGCAGGAGCAGCTGATGGAGCTGGGGGGGCTCAGCCTGGAGAAAAGGAGGCTCAGGGGGGAACTTCTGGCTCTGCAACTCCCTGACAGGAGGGGGGAGTTGGGGGGAAACAAGGAACGGGAGGAGAGGACATAGCTGTGCCAGGGGAGGGGTAGGTTGGACATTAGAAAGAAATTCTTCCCAGAAGGAGGGGTCAGACACTGGGAGGGGCTGCCCAGGGAGGTGGGGGAGTCCCCATCTCTGGAGTTGTCCAAGGAAGGACTGGACGTGGCACTCAGTGCTCTGGGCTGGTGACAAGGTGGGTGTCGGGCACAGAGTGGACTCGATGACCTCAGAGGTCTTTTCCAGCCTCAGTGATTCTGTGATTCTCTAATTCCAGAACTGGGGCCAGCAGAGGTGAAGCAATGCAGAAAGGTGAAACTCCCACCTTTCCTGCACTGTATCTTCCTGGAAAAGTTCGGCCTTAGGAAGAGCAAACTCTCCTTTTTCATTACTCTGCGTGGCCAAAGGCAGGAGCACAGGGAAGGGCACCACTCCTTGGAGTGTTTGAGGTGTCTGAAACAATGACCTGCAGAGGCCAGGGCAGTTTGGGGACAGCTTACATATAACAAGGGATATCCATGGACAGTGGGAAGGATCAGAGTTCATCCTGGAGCGGGGCAGGACAGAAGATCCCTTGCTGTCATTGTTCTGGCACAGCCAACACCTTGCTGTTCTTCAAGGGCACAGCACACATTTGCCTCTGGAGGAGAACCTGCACATGCTGATCCCACAGGAACAGCTGCTTAATTAATAAAGCCGGGGGGGAAATCCTGGCTGGCTTTGTTCTGGCTTTCCTGACTTCAGGGTTGATGAGGCTGAGGAGCACAAAGCCACAAAAACCGTGTGCTGGAGTGTCCTGGGGCCTCCCAGCAGCAGAGAACGTGATTTTTGGTGTCTGTTTTGTGGGAAGTCGTAGCTGTGCCTGTGTAGAGTGCTCGGGCACCTGCATTACAGGCAGGGCTTCACGTGGCACTTGAGCAGCTCCTGCCACGTCACAGCCCCAGCCCCAAGTGGCAGGAAAACACTCTGGAAAGTAGGTCGTGGCAATAATCCCGCTGGTCCCAGTAATCAGAGGATACAAGGGGGTTGGAAGTTCAGAGGGAGCTGGGAATGCAGTGGAAAGTTCCTTCTGCCTGGAGTGCTGGACATGAGGAGTTCCCTCTTCTCCCAGGGGCTGTGGGAGGAGGATTTCTCCTCAGTGGGATGGAGCCATCGGCTGGGCTCCATCAAAAACACCGAGTTTACAGACCCATTTCTTCCCTGGAACTTGGTGTCTTCCTCCCTCTCTGGAAAATGAAGTTCCTGGGAGCGCAGTGGGAAGGAAAAATCTCTATATTCAGATGTGCAAGGCCTACATACTGGAAATATATCCGTGTTTCTGGAGAGCTCTGTGATGGTTTGTTCATTCCCACTCAAAGAATTCAGACATAGAAAAGGGGAGGGACAAGTTTGAGGTGAATTTTGGGTAAGAAGCTGTGGATGTAAATAATTTTATTTGATTTTTTCCCCTGTTGGTTAAATTGCCTTCGATTTCAGATGGATTATTCCTGTGGTTTTTTTGGCTTCACAACATCCTGCATCAATGAATTCCACAGATTCAATTATGGAGAAAAATCCCTGTTTTGTCTGGTTTTAAACTAATTTATCAGATTTCTTCACCACGGCTCCTTAATCCTTGTAATGTGAGAAGCAGCAAATAATAGTATTTCACCCATTTTATCCACGGCAGGCAGGATTTACATCTCTCTGTCTTCATTCTCTCTTCTCTGAGCTGAAGAGAACGAGTTCATCCAACTTTGGTCACTACCACAGGGTCCTTGGGTGGCTTTGCTCTTCCATTTCTGTGCTTGTGAAATGAGGACAACACTCCCCACACCTTCAGAAAATTGGTGCTGGTGGAGAATTTAGGGACTGTGACACAGGAAGGGTATTTTTGTAGCATTCCAGATGCCGCATCTAAATTAATTTGTGGTATAAATACAGGTGACATGGGCAGAGGTTTGGTTGTTCTCCCTCACAGACCACTTTTCCTACGAAATACAGGGATCAGTGATGGGCACCAGGATTTGCACGTTTGGTCATTGCTTCCCAGGGCACACTCCTGGCTCTGAAATTACTGATATTCCCCTGTAAGGAGGGGCTACAGTGAGCCCATTCCAAACTAATCCTTGTTAACTGAAAGGGAAGTCTCCCACACCTCCTTATTCACCGGGAATCCCTGCTCATGTGAGGCAGCTGTCATTCCTGCGTGAAGGGAAGGGAAGTGGGTAGTATTCCTTAAGTCATTTCACCACAATTAATTTTCAATTTTTGTCTTTCAAACCCTTCTTCTTTTTGCTAAATCTTTGGGAGAGAGAATACTATAAGAGTTTAAATGGCAGGGAATCCAAAGTCCTCCTGGCTCCTCCTCTGAGGGGTTTGCCTGTACCTCGTTTCTTCACCTTTAAAGCTTCTTTCCCCCTTTCAGCTTGTCTTCTTTTTCCTCCATGTAAATATCCCAGCGAATTTCAGCCCCACATCGTGATGGACGTGATTAGAATCAGGAGCCTCGTTAAGCAGCACGAGGAGATGCTTCATTTCAGCCGGGGAGATCCATCACCTGGGCTGCAAATTATCTCCTGCTGACAGAGTGAAATGTGCTGTAACCTGCTGAAAGCAGAGCGTGATCTAAGGTATTGAGACAGGGGGGAGAAATGCACCCCGGGTATGGCAGGAAGAGTTCCTTTTTTCCCTGTTTTCGTTCTCTGGAGCAGATATGAGGGAATTGTTTCTCTGGGAGAGCAGTGGTGGGTGGGTGGGTCTTGTTGCTTCTCTCATTAATTGACAGTTGAGGGGCTGTGGAACAGGGACAGTCACAGCAGCAGTGCTGAAGAGCCACCTCACACGGAAGGCATTACAGGGTTGAAATTGGACCCCAAACACATTGTAAAAACCTTTTTTTCAGGGCAACTGATGGACTGTTTACAGGCAATAATTAAGATCATGTCCCTTCCCTCCAATGCTTTTGATGGCAGGGCCAAATTTCATTTACTGTTACATCAAATCTTGGATTAAGTCATTATGTATTTCATCCAAGCCAACAGAGATGGTCTGGATTAACAGAGGGGAATATTGACTTAAAGTACATATATAACAATAAACCCAATGGTGCAAAGCACCCTCACTCAACTGACACAGAACAAAAGTTCTCTGCTCTCTGCTCATTTGCTCCTTTGCTGGGTACATTGGTACTCAGTGGATCCCAGGATAAGTTACAATCCATTTTTATACAATCCTGTATAAAAATAAAATCCATAATATATATATATATTTGATGCAATCCTGTATAAAAATCCGTTGAAATTTGTTGGGGTCAGGCAGGGAGTGAGTGTTGAGAGCTGGCTGCTCACACACAGGGTTTGAAGATGTGTGAATAATATCATTTACCATCGATGTGGGTTAAGGGCATCACCATATTCAAACTGATGGAAGAAGAGTTTTGTGCACACAAACCAGGCTGTCCTTTCTCCCTCTCCTCTCAGGTTGTTCGATAGTGCAGCTATCTATATTCACTGTATTCCATTTTAAAGAGTAGTTTATGGGCCAAAGCAGGTTTAATCACTGGCACTGCCAACCCTGCCTGTTTCCCTGCTCCATCACTACACTCTTCACTCTCAGCCACTGCTACAAAGCACATTTGTGATAGTTTTATTCTAGGCCTTCCTCAGTGACCAGTTTGTAACCAAGGAAGTGGCCATGTTCCCAATATTCCATATGATTTTTATATAAGCTAGGGTATAAATAAGAAGGAGAGAGAAGCCTCTTCTCTGTTCTCTTCTGGTGGATCTGAAGGCACAAGTTCTTTGCTGTCGGTCCTGCTCGTGTGGGGGAGTGAGGCCTAGTGAGGCCTAGTGAGGCCCAGTGAGGCCTAGTGAGGCCTAGTGAGGCCTAGTGAGGCCTAGTGAGGCCTCGTAGGCCTCGGGAGGCGGAAGGTGCCAGCGGTGCTTGGCGTGATTCTGCTGTCTCAAGGAGAGTAGTAAGATTTTCTTTTGCTAGTTCTTTATTGATTGTGCACACCTGCTTCGGGTTTCTTTTGTGGTTTTTGTCCCTTTTCCCTTTCCCTTCCCCTTTGGGGGGGGGTTGTTTGGAGTTCTCTTTTTATATGTACATAGCGTTGTAACTGTATATAACTGTGATACATGTAAATATATATATTTTGCTATAGCTCGGTTAGTTTCTGGTCTTTCAGTTTGTATAGTTTTTTTCCTTTGCCCAAAGGGGAGGGGGAAGTTTTTGCTGTAGTCTGGGGGACTTGGTGTGAAGCCAACTCCAAAAGGCTACAACATTTCTACCAAAGAAATCCATTTGCAGCTGAAACACAACAGGAAGCCTGCCCTGTACTCTCCTGGTAAGCAGAAGTACCTGTTTTTCACATCATCAGGTATATTAGTAAATACACCTATTCTTTATCAGTGTTTGTTAAACCTGCACTTAAACTGGGCCTTGCAACGGCAGAGAATTGCACATTGGGTTTGTCATTAAGGGGGAGAGAAGGACCAAGCTTTGTCTGGAGGAGGAGTAAAGGAAAAGGAGGCTTTTTATTTTCCCAACACCTGCTGTTGCAATAAAGATGCAATGAAATGTTCCCTGGCCCTTACGATAGTCCTGACCAAATGTGTTAAATCTGAAATTTATCCCGAAATTTGAGTGAGGGGAAATCTGAATTTCAAAGGTTGGACTTGATGACCTCAGAGATCTTTTCCAGCCTAGTTGATTCTGTGGTTCTGTAAATTCTTGCAATAATTTCAGCATATAATTTTTACATCCCGTTCTCTTCTAGTTCTAAACTGCCAGGAAATGTTGCTGTACTGCTGTGGCTGCTCATGGTTCCTACCAAAATAAAATCTCTGCTAACTTTGTTGATTATCATTTGTTCCTAAACAGCACCTAAACAGTGCTGGCTTTTACCCCATCCATAGTGGGGAGTTGTCTCTGCACAGTAGCTTGAGTTTTCCAAGTCTCTTTGAAAATAAGCAAGTAAATAAAAACATATGCCCTGGGTTACTGTCAATCTTACGTGGGAGTAAAAATGTTTTAAAAAATAATTTTTAAAGTATTTTTAAATTACTTTGATACATGGCAGGACAGTTACTGGGCTTTTTTTTTTTTTTTTACTTTTAAACCACCCAGTTGTGCATTACCCAAAGGATCGTGTTCTGCACTGGCATGAAACAAAAATAGTTTTGCTCTCAAAGCTGAGATTTGGCACTTGGGGCACAATTCCCTCTCCAATCTGCAATGCAGATGCTGCTGCAGAGCACATTCCCAGGGCCTTCCCTGCACTCAGCTCTGCAAGGAAACTTCCCTGCCATCCATGGGAGCTCCTCACCACGGAACAGGCCAGGGAGAACAATATCCCCTGATTTATGGGGGATCAGTGGCCAGGATGGGCAGAATCAATCCTGGGCAAAGGTTGGGTTCATCCTGGGAAAACCATTTCAAACTGGTTCTTCTGCATCCAGGACATTTTCTTGGAATAGCCACCTTCTGGTGGAGGAACTGGATTTGGGTGAGGGATAGCACAGCTCTGTGCCTTGTTTCCCTCCTCTGAGGTGATAACTCTGCAAACCCACTCCCTAAAATCTGCTCTTGGACCCAAATCCATGCTGTGTGTGCAGGAAGGATTCATTTCCCCACAAGCGCAGCCTTAAAGATGTTTTATTCCTTCCACTGAATTTACCACTGTCCCTCCAACCCATCCCTTCTGTCACACGTGTAGGATAACGTGGAAAAATCCCACAGGGAGGAGACCCTGGGGATGAAGTGGAAAGGAATCCTTTTAGTGCCTCCCCCTGTGCAGGAAGGATGTGTTATAGCAGCACCAGTTGCTGTTTCTTTGTGCCTTGAGGCAACACAAGCAGGATTTTCTCTTTAAATCACTGCTAATTGGAATGGATAAATCTAAGGAAATACCAGCAGTGAATATTAATTGAAATAACCTCCCAAATCTCACCTAGATGGTTCCTCAATTTTTGTTGTGATTTGTTTGTTTTTTTTTTTCTATAAAGTCATACAAATAAATTGATGTATCCTAAGAAAGAGCGAAACCCAAAAAAGTCATGGACAGCAGGGAAAGTGTGTTTTGGTAGAAATTTCCAGCAGAACTATTTGTTCAGCCACATTGAAATCTATTTCCTTCTCCTCCCTAAAACACTGGATTTGTGAAAAACAGGGAGGAGAAGACAATCATCCAGCCTATACACAGGGCCAGGAGTTGGACTGGATGGTCCTGATGGGTCCCTTCCAGCTCAGCATATCCCAGGATTCTGTGATTCTGTTTTTCCATGCCAGATTTGGCAAATAATTGAAGATACAGGGTGACATTTTGAACAATAGTTTTTGTTAAGATGACACCTGAGCAGTCCTACTACAAATGGGAGGGGCTTAGACACATTGGTAGTTTTAGAAAATGTTCCTTTAGTGATTTTGAAATGTTATTTCTTCTGTTGAAAGGACTGAAGCTGATCCAGGAGAGCTCATGGACCAAATCCACAGCACTCAGACTCTTTATGAACTACACAGAGAAGAAAAGGACAAACCCATGGAGGGAACTGGTGCTACAAATGGTGCTGGGTGAGTTGCTTCTGTTTTTCCAAACTAAGATCTCTACAATTTTTGTTCTATAGGAAGAATGGGAAGACTCTCTTTGCATCTTGTTACTGGCCTACTGCTTACATTTCTGTCTGACTGCTTAAAATTAATTTCCTTTGTAGAACAGTGTTAAATATGGTGTCAGATACACCTTTGTCTGGAATTTTGCTCTTTATAGAGATGTTATTTTTAAAATTTCTTGGATGAGACAAAAGGCCTTTTGGTTTAAGAGCTTCACTGGGTTTTGTGGTTTCGGTGCTGGGTTGCTCCTCTATAATTTATTTTTCATAACCTTGGGCAAGTCACTTCATACCTGCACTTCATTCAAACCCAAAGTGGGTGCCAAGGGCTGGAACCTGCCAGGGCTGACTCTGCCCTCTCCACAGGCTTGAGGAGGAGCCTCAGTGGGAAGGAAACCGAGACATTAATTAATATCATTAATTGATATTGTCTATAAGATACAATGGGGCCAAATGATCAATATTGATTTAAATATGTGGGTTGTTCTAGAAGAGGAGGTGCTGTCTCCACATCAAAAGAGGTTCTGAGAGGCTCTGCTTTGCTTCCCTGATTTATGTGTTTTTAAGTGCATTATTGATCTTTTCCACTCAGTGGAAATGAAGGGATAAAATTATGCTTTTCAATTATAAAATAATACAAAATTATGCTTTTCAATTATAAAATGATACAAAAGGGAGCACGATGATTTCAAATCTTTCCCTTCCTAAGGTGTAACCAACACCAAAGCCAGGACACATCTCAGGCTGTGGGCAAAGTTATCAGTCCCAGTGCCCCAAACCAGCTCGGAGGGGCCTTGTCTGATCCCCCAGGACAGGCTGGGGAAGAAATGGGGTGGAAATCCTTGTCATCCAGGGGTGTTCCAGTGGGTGATTTCCCACCCCCTGCCTGTCATTACATGGGAAATCCCTGTTGGAGCCCCCAACCCTGGCCAGCATTCCTTGGGCCAGGCCATTCCTTTGGTGCTGGCCAAGTTTACAGGGGAAGGAGGAAGAGGACGAGGATGAGCTGGTGGCTTTGAGACCCTTCAGTGCCCCCTGTGTTTGCTGGGCTGGGGAGTTAGGCCAAGCTTTGGGCTCCTGTTTGCTCTCTGGCCAGAGCTGGGCTGTGTTTGGGGCACAGGGATCACGTTTCCTGGCTCTCCTGGCCCGGGATTGGTGTGCTGCCTGAAGACTGGGAGGGACAAGCCTGTGCTCCGAAGGCAGTTGGCACCAGAGTTTGCTCTATAAAAAGAATCCTGCAGTCAGGATCCAGTTTCCTACTCAGAGGCAAGGCAGAGTGTCGAGTCAGAAATTCCGACCCAGCGGGTCAGGAAGGATTCCAGGACATCCTGAATCACAGCTCCAGTGTGTTCCCTTCCCTTCCCTTCACCCTCTGGCCCAGGTCCCGCTGGGATTACAACTCTGAACTATTTTATTCACTGCACCATGTGCCTGGTGCTTGATGTGAATACACACTGTGTTTTCCAAGGGCTGGAAAGTTCATGTCTTAACTGGCCACTCTTGTTTCTCCTCTGCTTACTCTGCACTTGACCAGTTCCCCCCTTCCCATTAGAACATCTTTTTATCCCTAAAACACAGAAGACTCTGAACTCCACCCTAAACTGATGAAGATAATTCCTCTTGCTGTTTCCAGTGTCCTTGCTCATGGAATTCCACCTGTGAGCTATTTGGGTAGAGGTTTTATTCCATACTTATTTTTAAAGTATTTTTAAATTATTTTGCAAAGGACACACAACTGCTTTTGTGGGCACATTTGTATTAGGAGCTTTTTTTCACCTGCCTTCCTGTGTGTGTGCTTGGCAACCTCGATGTAGAACAGGAAATATTTCTCATAGCTGTCACTCCCAAGTGGTGCTGACATCCAAATATAAGGTCACAAAAATACACAAGAAACCATAATATATATATATATATACTGTGTAAAACACATGGCTCTGTGATCGAAAATTTCAAACCTGTCTGGAAAGAAGGCAAAATGTAAAATAAGGAAATCACTTGCAATGGAGAATCGCTTGAATTTGGTGAAATGGAGCCAGTAGGAAATACCTACCTGGGTGGTTTTACTGATCATTTACTGAATCCCATCCTCCTGGTTTTCTTCCCTCCAGGGGTCCCCTGACAATGGGATTTCTGCCTCCCCACCGTTCTGCAAGCAGCACATGCCAGGGTGAGGCATTCAAAGGTAAAGCTAAAGCTGTAATTAGCAAAGACAATAGACACCAAAAAAAAAAAAAAAGGAAGAAAATCTAAAAGGTGGAATAACGAGGTTAGAAGGGAAATTACCTTGCAATTGTAGCACAAAACTGTAGCACCTCGTAGGTGAGGGAAATTCCTGAGCTGAGCCGATTCCCTGGAGTTTCAGTGGTTCTGGGGATCAAAGGGACGCTTTTGCACAGAGCCTCTCGTGTCATTAGGGAAAGCAGTAGGTGGTAAAACAAGGCAAAATAAGTCTGTGCCTTAATCATTAGGCTTTAATAATTCTCCTTCTCTTTTGCCCAATGCATCTCTCACTCTGCACTCGCTGGACTATCATCAAAGCGAGGGTGGGGAACACCCAGCCCGGAACAGGCACCCTGTAATTTAGTTCTTGGGTCATTTCCAGGGGAGATTCGGGTTTGAACCTCCTTGGGGAGCTGTCTCCACGTCCCTGCTCCTGCAGTAATAGGGGACATCACCCCAGCATCCAAAGGGAACATTTTCTAACAGGATGGCCCTTGGGTACCTAAACTGGAGGAGAATGTCCTGGGCTGGGGATCTGTGGGATCCAGTTGTGTCAGAGGGGAGCAGAGGTGGCCAGGGGGGTCAGCACGTTGTTCCTGAGCACCAGGAGGGCTAAACCTTGCTGAAGGGAGAGATTTCACACACACACCCCCGTCAGGGGTCCCACTGGGCTGGGAGGGGACACTTTGTCTCCTGTGAGCATCTGCTGAGGACACAAAACTCTCCATGAGCACATGAGCCAGCCCTGTCCTGGGAGAGCAGGGCCTTCCCTGGGGCAGGGGGTGCAGCAGCCTCACTCCTCTGCAAATCTGTCCCTCAGCTCTTCCCCTGCCAGATTAACCCCTCTGGAAGCTCCCAGGTTCAGCCACACCATGGTGAGTCCACGCCATCACCTCCAGCTCTTGATTTTTCTCTACTTTTTGCTGAAAGATACGAAGTGATCAGGAATCCAGGACATATTATTCCAGGTTGACTCGGCACAAGTATAAAGGACAGAGTGTTTGGATAACTGAGAATCTAGCTCTTATTTTTCCTTCTGGATCAAAAATCCAATGCCATGCTGCAAAGAGTATCCCAATTCCCTTCCCCTCCAAGGCAGGCTTCAAACTGAGAGTGAGCAGGGAATGTCAGGCTTCCCTTCCCTGCTTTTGCCCCAGCACATGCAGGTTATTTTAGATGATGATCCCTTTGCAGCAGAAACAATGAACTGTATGAATCAAACACGAAAACTGGAGCCTGGCAACAAAGGGGAGCAGGGAAACATTAAAGACAGCGTGGTAATAACAGGCAGGGAGGAAAGGGAGAGATGGGGTAGGAGATAACAGGGTATGGCTGCAGCACACAAGCTAAGCAGGAAAAATGGGATGGGGAAAGGAATGTGGAAAAATGGAGAGGGAAAGATTGAGAAATCCATCTTGCCAGGTAAGCAGGCTGAGTCGTCTCACTTTGGGAAAAGGGAAGGTTGGAACTGTTGACTGACCTCTGATGAAATCTAGCAGGTATTTTCACATCTTACTAATAGTAGCAGAGTAATTGTATTGCATCATGGCCTGAGAAATGGATGTATTTTTGGTGCTTTTTAGCTGAATGGCTGTTGGATTCATCCGTGCCCTTGAAGTGCAGTTTCTTTTATCTGAGGTCCTGTTATGGAGGGGGAGGAAAAGGTTCAGTGTCCAGCCCTTGGAGCATAATTCAGATTTCCTGGCCTGAGGCTCTCACAGAATTTGTTCAAGGAGCTGGAGGCTGTGACCCAGCACACACAGCTCGTCTGGGCTTGGCTTGGGCCAATGTCCCTGACCAGGTGGGGGTTTTTCCTTATTCTTATCCTCTGATCCGTGTCCAACAGATGTTTGCTGTGACCCCTGTGTGTATTCCAGACTTACAGCTGGCTGTGGGCTGGGGTGACCACACTGCCAAACCCCAAAACCAGTGTTCCTGTGCTGAGGGATCACACGGAGAGCATTTGCTTCACGGGCAGTTCCACTGCACACCCTGAGCACCACTTTCCCATCGAGTGCTGCTTTCCTTTACTCCTCCTTTCCATCCCATTTCCCTTGTCTTTGTTGTTTGTTTGGGCACACAATCTCCTACACAAGATGCTGTGAGGGACAGTCTTTTCTTCCTGCTGAGCCTGAAGGCACAGTGTGGCTGCTCTGATGGGAGAACCTTGGGACCCTCACACCGGTTTTCCCCGGGCTGGAGGAGCAAACCCCAAACCTTGAGCTGCTCCACATTCCCCTCCTGCCATCCCCAAACCTCCTCAAATTCATACCGTGTGGTGTCATCTCACAGACTCTGCCAGTGAATGCAAATGGCATAAAGAGCATGTGGAACAGATGGAACGAGACAAGCACGTAAAGAATTAAAGTATTTGTGAGGGAATTTGGCAGGGATGCTGGAATGCTTCAAGCACTGTGTACGGGGGTGGAGGGAGCCCAGGATGAGTTGTGGGGGCCTGTGTGCTGGTGATCCATTTCTCTCAGAAACAATATGTGACCTATTTCTGTAATGGTGCTAAACATAGCAACAAATATTCCCTCCTTCCCACCTTCCTTCGGGAAGCTTGGCAGCTCCTGTAGCCAGAGAAAACGTTTCCTTGAGGGAGAGCTGGGAGTTGCTTGATTTTTCCAGGGAAATATTAGATTAGATTAAATCAAATCAGATTGAACGAAGGAGAGCAAAGACAAAAAGGAAGGCCTGGGTGGGAATGGGGTGTTACAGACAGGGACAGTGCAGGTCACCAGTGCAGAAACCTTGCACTAATGCAGGTGTTAAATCTACTGATGTGAAATGACTGAGGGTTTTCATTTTAAAATGGCTTATTCTGGTTGTTTTTGAAGTGACTTTTTAGGAGATTTTATACACACACACACTCACAAAGAGTGAGGTTTTTTGAGTGGCTCGTCAAATTTGAGAAAAAAAACCCCAAAACCCAAGATGAAATTTTATGTAGGCTTGGCAAAGAAAAACCTCTGGAAAAATGGAATAAAAAGCAATAACCTTTTCCTTGCTAGGTACATCTGGAAGTTCACGGTCATGGCTTGGAGTGGCTTTGAGCAGGGAGCTCCCTGATGTGCTCCATGCCAGGGGTGCCACATTCCCAGCAGGCAGGGTGACATCCCACTCCTCAGTCCCATCCTGGGACCTTCAACCTCTCTTTCACAGGGAAGGGGGAGATTTAGGATTTAGGGAGCCCTAAATCTGTGGATAAAAGTGTTCACTGCTCAAAGAAAACATCCCCATTCAGGGCTGTGAAAGGGAGCTTTCCCTCCAGCCACGGGCAGAAGCAGAAATATGGATTATAGAGGTTTGGGGAGGGAAGGAGTGACACTGCTCTGAGCAGTGCAGACCAGCAGCTCAGGAGAGGTGACACCTGATGGTGCTCAGCAAAGCCCTGCCACAGCTTCTCATGGTGCTGCTGGGCTTTAAAGGAGCCCCCAGCCAGGGAGTTTGCCTGGAAAGAAATCCTGAAACAGCCACGTGAATAGAAGAGACAAGGCAGGTTTCCCTTGATAATCATAAAGGGCTCAAATTACCTTCCTTTCCATCCCCAAAGGGGGCATAAATACTTCATTTATGAGATTGTTTGCGCATGACTAATCTATTTCTACTTGCTAATTGTAATGACTAATGTGTGTTACAAGACAAATATTAGCTTGTAATAATACCTGAACACCGAGATTTATAAGTGTTAAGCAAAAATACAAATAATTAGCAGAAGCTGGCTGGCATTATCTTCTAATTAAGTGTAAAGACACTTTTATTTGAGAGCAAAAGCCTGAAGATCCCTCAAGAAGCTGTAAGAATAACTGGGCCACACTACAGTCCTGATAAAGGGGCAGGAGTCAGGTAATGTTTGATTTTCCTGGGAGCTGAATTCAGTCATCCTTCCCCCACTGACGTCAGGGCAAGAAAAGCACTTTGGGCCTGTCCCTGCCTGCTGAGCCCATATGTCCACTGGGAAGAGATTGGCAGAGATCCCTGAGGAGAAGTAATTACAGGAGACAGGAGCAGTCCAGCACCGAGGGGGAGTTATTTCTGCACTGCCCAGGTAAGTGCCCTGTGCTGCTCAGAGGGAAAGGGCTTGGCCAAGCCCTGGGTGTGATGCACAAATACCCTTTTGGCTTGGGCTGTGCTGCTTTGTTTAGGTAGAATATGAAAATTTTGCTTCATTAAAAGTGAGTTCTCTTTAAGTAAAGTGCAACATCTCCTCATTCCATATTATAGAAAATATCTCTGGGGGGTTTTTTTGAGTTATCAACCCCAAACAAACGGAGGTACACTCCATGGCAGGGAACACATTTAGCAAAGTGATTGTCCAGCTGTTTCAGTGTGAATTTTGTGTACAGGTCAAAGCTCCATGGCTCACATTGTAGTTGAAAACTGAATTTAAAGGAACACCACTGGCTTTGGTGCCTCCTGGAAGCCCTCTGAGTCCTCCCAGGCCACCACCTCCAGTGGGGTGAACCCTCCTTGCCCAAGAGGCACGACTGGAGCACTGACTCCCACCTTGTTCCAGACTGTCCTTGGTGGAAAATGAGCTGCTTAATCCCAGGCTGGAGGCTGAGAACAGCCCAGCATGTGTGAGGAGAGAACGTGACCTCAAGGAGCAGCTTGTGACAGAAGTGAGTGTGACTCTGTGACACAGTGTCTGAAACTTGGTGGAGGTTGGCTCCAAAGGTGCAGATCAGCTCCACAGTTAAAAATTGGATTTGGGCTCATAAATGGTGTCGTTACTTCAAAAATAGTACTCTGGAGTTCCTTGTTGTGCTAGCACTGTAATCCTTCACTTGACATCTGCGAGCAGCACCCGAAATATTTGACCTGTGTCACAGACAGGCATCCAGAGGACTTGCCTAAAACCACAGGGTGAGCTGAGGGTGGTGCTAGAAATGATCCCCAGCTCCCATCCTCCAGAATCCTTCATTCAGTTTTCTGATACCTTTCAAGTTTTCAGTGTTCTCACATGTGTTTACAGTGTTGCACACTGGGAGATGGGGTGGTGTCAGACACCAGATCAGTGGTTGTGGGGTCAGAACCACCCTGGGGGTGTGTGTGTGTGTGTGGACATGTGAGAGCTGGTCTTCTACAAGTTCCAGTGGTAGCTCTGTGATCTGTCTTTCCTTATTCCTCCTCCTCTCTTCTCTCTGCTTCTGTTTCTCTGCTCCTTTCTGGATGCTTTGGGTGGCTTGGAGCTGGAAGGGTTGGATTTTGACTTGAGTGTTGTGGGCAGATTGGATCCCAAGTGCTGTGGGTTAACATGTGCTCAGTTGGTATCGTAGTGGAACATTTTGTCCAGGCTGTGCAGTGCCCTTTTTGAACTTTGGCCAAGTTCCCTTATTTTCTCCCCTAAATTAATCAAGAAACCCCTTGGGAACAAGCCTGTGGGTTATTCTCTTGGTGCTCTCTTGAGGTATTAAAGAGCCCTATAAATATATTAAAGTAAAACCTCCTGGCTGAGCCCCTGAGCTGCAGCTTCTGGGGTTGGAGTGTTGCAGATGGGGAGGTACCACAGGGAGGTGTGGGTGTGACCCTCCAGTCCCAAAGAACTCCAACAGAATGGGAATGTGCTCATCCTGCAGCTCAGAGGTCTGATCCAGCCGAATCTCAGTAAATATTTCGTGTATTTACAACATAAAAAACCCCAACAAATCAATGCTTTGCCTGCATTCACCACACTGGCTTGATATTGAGAGCAAACTAGAGGTTCAGTAGAATTACTGCTCCTGAGTTTCTGGTTTTACTCAAACTTTACATCTATGATTTTAGTTCAGATTTTACACAAACCTATTCCAAATACCGATTTGGAACACCAACTGTGTTTTGTCAAAATACTGTATTATCCTGAAGTTCCAGAACAGAATATAAAGTGCTGGGACTTGTAGCTTTGTCAATCATTTAAAAAAGATTCTCTGTCAGCAGCCCTCACTTTTCCTCTAACTGAAAAAAACAACCCCATGTCAGAGTAAGTTTGTGTCCATCGAGCCCCAAATCAACAAGTGCAAACACTGCCTGTTTCCTGATATGAGGGGAAGGGTTTGTTTAACTCAGCATAAAATGGTCTTTGCCCATTTTAGGTCCGGGTGCCAGAAAACTGAAGGTCACCCTTGGTTGGACTGGAGCAGGATCACCTGTGACTTCAGGAAATATCAGATTATCCCCTCTTGGACCAGGGGGGAGGCAAGGACACCCTGTGGCCAGGTCAGTGTTACTCTTTCCATCTTGCTTTTAATTTTATTTTTTCTTCTGCGTAAAAGCCCAAAGATTCTCAGCCAAACCCCTCAGCTGAGTTGGTGTGTGGGCATTTTGTGTCTCAGACGAGGCCAAGAGGCTTCAGGCTCCACAGGGGAAAAAAATAAATATCCCTGTGTAATTCCTTTCTTCGTGTGTCAAGCAAAGACAAGCATTTCAGCTTCTTCCTGAAATGGGTGTCAGAAAAATCCCAAAAAGCAACATTCACTGGGCTGCAGGGGAACAGAAGGCTGAGCAGATATCTCTGAGCTGAAAGATAGGTTCCCTTTAAACAAACATTTCAAGGCATGGCCAGTTCCTTGGGTGATCAACAAAGCAGTTGATTAAATTAAAAGCAGCTGAAATATTTTATTATATGTGAGCATAACTTCTTATAAGGCAAATATTTTAAATTTTTGGGAGAAGGAGGGCTGGCAAAATAGGATTCGCTCTGTTAATTCCACTTTAAATTAGGGCTTGTGAAACCTTAAAATCTGAGAGAAAGGGGTTGTTTCATTAAATGGGGCTTGGAAACAGGGATGTCAACACAGGGCATCCATGGAAGTCTTATGTCTCTAATTCCTTTATTCCTTCTCCTAATTTTCAGGGAGAGCTTTCAGCACAACATTTTTCTGCAGTTGATGGATCACTGAGCGCTCACAGCTGAGGGAAAACGAACATCAAAGATCTCCAGTGAATTATTTTAATGGTTGGATCTTTACCAGGGCGAGCTTTTGCCTTTTGTGTGTTTTGTTTGCCCCAGAACCCGGTTCCTGGATGTTCTGAGGGCAGAGCTGAGCCCTGGCCGAGGCTCTGCTTTGATTTCCAGCTCTCAGAGCTGAGCTGTGAGTGAACCTGACAGCTCTGTGGCCGAAGGGGAGTCCTGATTCCGAGGTTCCACAACAAAAGGGCCTTAATGAGGTCAGAGTGGAAACAGAATGTAAATCAGGACATTTCTTATTCAATCCTGTTGTTGCTGATGAGCCTCCACGACCCCAGCTCAGAGCGGGGCGGGGGGAGGCAAAGACAGAAGCAAGAACAGGCATAAACTGGGAATAATGTAGTAATTATTCCACATATGGAAATGTGGGGGGAAGGCACAGGCATCACCTCTGCCCTCTGGCCAGCACACCTGAGGCTGGGCAGCTCCTTTGGTCTTCAGGGGAGGTGTTTTTAAGGGAATGAGTGTGAACCTCAATCCCTCTTTAAATGGTGAAGTCCAAGGCAACGGCACCTGCCTGAGACTCTTTACTGTGCGTGCCATGACTGCTGGTGCAGTTCAGGATGCAGCAGATGCAGGACCTGCTCAGTGTCCTGCTCTCACATCCCTTTACAACACAGCTCGATGCACAAAATGTGGGGGCACAACAATAAGATCTGCTTTTCATGGTAAGAAGAGTAAATCCAGAGAGGAAAATCGGTCAGTTCAAGTTCAGTGGTGTCTGTAAGGACCTGAAGGTGAGTGGTGGGGGGTGTGCCACGAAATATTAAAATTATCCCTTGCAGAGAACCTGCACAGTGCTTGCTAAAGGCCTGAAGTCCCAGAGCTGTTGTCTAGAAGGGTTTTTCCCCCTCTTTTCACACTGTGGGAGCTGTTTCCACCTGTGAGTATTTGAAGGAGGGAGAGCTGGAAGGTAACAGAAGGTAAAGAGCTGTGTTAGTCCAGGCTCTGATGTGGTCAGTGATCACACACCTGAGCTGTGGCTTTTATTCATCTTTTTTTTTTTTTGGTACAGAACTCGAGCATGATTTTAAAAAAAAATCCCCAAGATTTCTTAGGACTTACAAGAAAAACTTTACCTTATCTTTTCCTGCCACAGGAAAATGAAATGATTTTTTAAATTACCAAAAAAAGAGAAATATTTGGAATTATCTACTTCACTTTCCCTTTCTTTTCCTGCACTTTGTCTACAAAGGCCATACTGTCCCTGGCAGGTTTTGGGGGTTTTTTTTATGTTTTAATTTTAAGCTGCAGAGTAAACCTTGTAAGTTTGGCAGGAGAAGTCCTTATAGATTTCAGGGCAATATTTTGCAATTCTTGTTTTTGCAGCTATAAACACCTTCCAGTGCCAAGGGGGAAGAGGATTTTAATCCAGATAAAATAAGATTCTTAAACACTGAAAACTGTACTGGGATTTATGGGCCAATTTGAATATTTGAGCTCCCGTGCCAAAAGCTGCACATTCCACATGTTGCCTGACTGGCTCATTCCAAGCTGCATCACCCATCCAGAGTTACCCTGCAATCCATTCCAACAAGTAAACTTGGAGTTTTGTTCTCAGAATGTCTTCACCAAATGTTATTTCCATATTTGCTTTGCCTTTTACTCTGAAATCTTTTCGTTTTGTTTTTTTTTTTTTCTCTCCTGTAGTATTTTTATCCCGCATCTTATTTAACACCTTTTAATAAGCTGAATTCTTACCAAGCGAGCACAACAACATCTGAAAGATGAAATCTCTCTCTTTGATGGTATGAAACCATGACCAAACAGGCCCATCCCCTGCCTGGAGGGCTGGTGGGAGCTTCATGTGAGATTATTAAATCCTTCAGAAACTCAGGTATGTTTATTCGTAATTCGGGGTATCTCGCCAACATCACAATCCTTTCCTCCTTTGAGCGCAAAAATGATTTACAATTAAAAAAGTATTTGCCATTTTGCTCTGCCTAAACCACGCTCCCCTTTTATTCCTGAGCAGTTTCACTTGTCATTTGCTTCTTTCTGTTTTTCCAGGCAGCTCATTTGCTTTGGTTCTGCAGAAGACTGAGATGAGAATTTGCAGTGGTGTCTCTCAGAAACCAAAGGAGAAGCTGGGGCACAAAACTGCTCCTCATTTCCACTCACAACTCCCTTCTTCTGCCTTCCTTGCAGGCCCTTTCTGGCCAGTTCTCTCTGCTGAGACTCATCCCCCTTGCACTGAAGTTCCCAAAGGCCTCTGTGACACCCAGACCATTCTCATTCTTTCCTTAAAAAAAAAAAACAAACAAGTGAAAACTTGTTCACAAGGATGGTGATTTGACAGTCAAATGGGTCGTCGTACGTGGGACTGCCTGCAGCTCGACTTTTTAATCTTATCACTGTTTTCAACAACTTCTATTTTTTAGCATTGCATATGCTTTAAAGTAACAGTTTGCATTTTGCTCCTTGCCTCGTCCCTGCCAGTTATACCTGAAATGTCATCTAAATATCACCGTGGTGGAGGGAAGGAACCAATCTACTCTGCTCCTGAGCTGTTTCCTCCGCTCCTTCCATCCAAAGCCACGTTTCCAGAGATGTTCCTTGCCTTTTCTCCAATTCCTTGCTGGCAGTTTAAACTTCACACAGCCCAGTTTTGCCAGTCTTTTTTCCTGGCTCCCTCACACTTCCATCACTAGCAAAGGCACCCTGGGATTGCTCTTTGTAAAGAGCTGGGCACATTTGGCTCCTTCCTTTCTCTCCCTGTTCATCCCTCTGTCCATCCCACTCCTCACCACTCTCACTCAGCTCCTGCTCCTCCACCCAGAACAGTGAGAGACAATCTTTTCTCTTCCTAGACATTTAAACACTGTCTATCTCCTCTTCCCTGCCACTGCTTTCTTTCCTGCCTCCCTTCTATCTTTTACAATCCAGAGAACAAGATAATTTGTCTGGTTTTTGATAAGAATACAGGAGCACATTTGCTCCACCAGAGTCAGCTTAAAAGTCTCCTTCTTGTCGTTGTGACTCCACTGTTAACTCCACTTTTCCCTTTCCTAATGACATGACCCTGGGTTAATCCGAGTCCTCTGCAGCAGTTTGCAGATTCCTTTCAACATTATCTTGTAGGTGGAAAAACTTCCCCCAAATTGGCTTTCCAGGTCATTAATCTTCCCTCAAACTGCTCCTTTATAGGGACTCTTAGTACAGTGTTCAAGCAAATAATATCATTTTCAGGGACTTCCCTGTGTGTAACCCTCAGGAGGGGGGTGGAAACGTTGGCCTCTGCCCTGGGTGTGCTTTCCTGAGCCCCCCAATCCCAATCCCAATCCCAATCCCAATCCCAATCCCGAGCAGTTGTGCTCCGTGGGAAGTGTTTCCATGTAAATCATCAACATCCCTAGGTGACTGGAGGTATTTATTTGTGGCAGGCCTTTGGGACCCCCCTGCAGCACAACCACTGCTGGCCATGGCTTTCCTTCATCCTGGAAAAGGAGATCCCAGCAGACTGTCCCAGGACAACATCCCTGCCCACTGGGAACACTGGGAAATCTCTGAGGTTTGGGGTCACACGGGCTGCCTTTGACCTGCCTTTGTGCACTGAGTACTCTGTATTATTATTATTTATTACATTATTATGATTATAATATTTAAAATATCCTTGGTTTCTACAGCTACTCCCACAGTAGAGATGGCTGTAAACAGACCATGTGGATTCACCCTGGATATTTATGGAGAATCATGGGAACAGGGATGGCTGATCCACACACCACACTGATCCCTGGCAGGGCTTGAACTATGTGGACAAACTGCTCTACAAGCAAACCCTTTACTGAGGTATTTAATTTCCTCTTTGAACTGCCCATCCCTTCAGAAAATCAATATATTGTTCGAAAACTCAAATAATTTTTTATCTTTACTAGGAAAAAATAAACCTGCTAATGCAGCCAGTCCTGTGCCTTAATAAAATTAAAACTAAAATGTTGGTTTACAGGCAATCTGGAGATTATCAGTGTTTTAAAAAAAGAGCTATTGAGTATGGGTTTGATGTGTGAAATTTTTTTACTATTTTTATGTTAAAATTAGATGTTGTTAATTAAACCAGTAAACTAGTGTAGTTGTTTTGGTTTTTTTTTCCTCTTAGGTCTTCAGTTTGTGGAAGAAAAAGTTTTTGGTTTAAAATCAAAATAATTTAGAGTTCTTATTTATAAATACTTAGGGGGGGGAAAAGAAAGTACTGGATTAATTAAAAAACACTTAAAAATTAGTGTAATCTCATAAAAAGTGGACAGTGAGGCCAGTGGGAACACACCTGAAATGAGGCTCTGCATCATAAAAAACCTACATAAATCATGGTCCAAGAACTAAAATTCTTTGAGTTTTAATAATTGTCAATGAACTTGCTCACTTGAGTAGAATTTAAGAGCAACTCAAGGAGCAGGAGGGAAACAAAATTATTTTATTTTTTGCTTTTTAATCTGTAGAAGAGTTAGAGACCATTTTCTTGCTTTATATTCATAGTTTGGGTTTCATACTCTCCCCATCCTGTCCTTTCCATTTCTGGGTGTTGCAGGCAACTGGAAAGAGAGAAAACAGTAGAAATGCCACTTAGACACAAGACAATAATTATTTATACTGCAACAGCTGGAATTTGTGCTAGTGAGTAACCAGAATGCCTAACTCAAAGGCATGGAAAAGCGTGTTTTCCCCAGGTTGCCTTAGACATGGAATGTCAAACTCTGCTGCTTTTTGACTCTGACAGAGCCTGGCTGAGCTCCAGTTCTGCTCCCAGTGCAAGAAGGGCCCAACTCTCCACGCTCAGGATCAGGAGAGCCCTCTTTGAATGTCGTGTTCCTCCAGGAAAAACTTGGATGTGCGGCAAAGCGCTCGTGCTTTGGGGCAAAATGGAGCAAATAAAGCCCCACTGCAGCTCTGCTGTGCCCTCCTGGCACCTCTGGCTCTTCCCCCACCTTCAGTTCGAAGCATAAGCAGCACCTGCTGGTGGAAACAAAGCCTGCTGAGCCATCCTCCTGGAAGAACAGGTTTGGTCATCACTGGGAGCTCTGGATGAGTTGTCCCAGAGTTGAACAAGCTGGGCTATCCCTATTTGGGCTAATTTTGTCAGGGTTCCTTCCCTGCTGCTCGTCAGCTCTGTGTGGTGAGGGTGAGGTGGGACCCAGCTGATCTCCAGGGGCCTGGGGACTCCTTTCTGTGGCTGAGCTGTGGAGCTGCAAATTAACACAGTGACAGGATTAGTGAAGACATTCCCGTATCTTCCCAGGGTGCAAAAATGGTTATTTTGCTGAAGTTGAAACCCCAGTGTTGCTGTTCATGGTCACTGATTGATTTTTGAAAAGGAGGAGAAGAAAACAGGGAGTAAAACTCGAATGCCCTGAGCTGGGAAACACGTTCCTCCACATACCACCTTGGATAATTGTGCATGAGGAAGTGTCACTCCTGTGATATCTGTAAGGGGAACAATTTCTGCTTGAAGCAGCACAGCTGTCAGAAGACAGCAAGGGACCTTTCCCAGTTTGGTCCTGGGAAGTGAAGGATTAGACTGTGATGATTTCCCTTGCCTGTGATAACTGAATGTAATATCAAGTCAAGCACCTGGCAAAGTGCTTAAAGAGATGTTATCTTTTTTCAGTTTAAAACCAAAATGGAGCTGGCAGTGCAGGGATGTGGTCAAATTGTGTGACCAGCAGCATTTCCAAAACATAAGCAACAACTGTTCAACTTCAGAACATTGACACAATACAGGGAATTTAGTTATAGTAAATGATTTTTAAATTAAAAGAGGGGAGATTGAGATTAGATGGTAGGAGGAAATTGCTTATGGGGAGGGTGGGGAGGCCCTGGCACAGGTTGCCCAGAGAAGCTGTGGCTGCCCCTGGATCCCTGGAAGTGTCCAAGGCCAGGTTGGACAGGGCTTGGAGCAACCTGGGCTAGTGGAAGGTGTCCCTGCCCATGGCAGGGATTGGGACTGGATGGGCTTTAATGTCCCTTCCAACCCAAACCATTCCATGATTCTATAATTTTTAGTTTACAAAGCAGTTAACATTCACAAGACTACAGAAAAATGGCCTAAGCAGCACAGTGTGGGTATATTAACATCTCTCCTCCGGAAAACGAATCTGAATCCTGTGTTAGACCCCACATTTTCCTGAGAAAATCAAGCAGAATAACTCATCTCTACTTGGAAGGTCCAGAAGAGGAATTGTGCTGACTGGAAACACCATTTGGAGGGTGAGCAGCACGTGGAAAAATCAGGAATTCTGCGGTGTCTAATCGTGCACAGCATTTCCCTGGATAAGTAACACTATGATTCTCAATCCCGAAACGCTTCTATAATAAGAAAATAATTTCTTTCCTGGTAAGGGATGTTCTTTTATTCCAGAAATAGAATGGCCCCTCCATCAAAGGGTTGGCTGTGCCCTGGGCCCCGTGCAGAGATGGGCCAGGGGGGCCGGGGCTGCAGTGGAGTTACAAAGAGCTGCACTATTTTAACGCGGAAGGATGTGGTTTGGGGTTGGTTAATACACGCTGCCTGACATATTTACAAGTGTCAGATTGTGTTCTCTGTTTACAAGAGCGGTGCCAAAAGGAAGGGGAGTAATGTAGCCCAAAGTGCTTCCCCGATTCCCGGTGCCAGGGTGTAACAGGGGATTTCACTTGGACTGAGTAACTCGCGATGGTAACGGAACGTGGGTAATTTGTGTTTGGAAACGCTGCTCCTCTCAGTGCAGGCCCACTCCTTGTGGGACAGAATTCCTGGTCGGTGTAGCAGTGAGGGGTTGGGATGGATGACAGGTTGGATTTGTCAGAGGAAGGACACTCATGGTAAGAACACTGCTCTGGCTGGAAATCTTTTGGCCTAAATTCTCTTTCTCTCTCACTCCATGTACGTAATTTGGGTGAGTGCCTGTTTGTGTGAGAGATTTGTGACCATGAGGTAAGTCCAAACTAACTCCATTCAGCCTCTACAATAGATGCTAATCTTAATTTATTGCCAAGACAAGTAAATTGCAAAAAAAGACGCCCAAATGAGATTAAAATCACGATAAGGAAAGCTGCCACTGAGCACAGAGTGAGAACTTTTTCCGCTGAATCAGATCATTGAAAACGTGCTGCTACTTTTCTGTATTAAAGCTCAACATGAATTGCTTAAATATCTCCATCTTTTAAGCAGCAATATTTGCTTTCTACACCTGTGGAACTCTTGTGTCAGGGAGAAGCTCAGGCAGGTGAGCTTTAATCTGCCCCTGCTGGTTCGAATCAAAGGGGCATTACGAACAGTGAAAAAACTATTTGTGATGAATTTTCTATTTTAAACAAAGTATTTATTGTTTATTTTATGTGTAGCCATCCTTCTGTGACTATCAGGAATGAATTTCATTTATTTATTTAACTCAGGTATTTTCGAGTTCCTTTTTATAAAGGAATAACAACACCCGAAGCCTTTACGGCTGTTCCGGGTGAGCGCGGGGCCGCTCGG
>NW_021940671.1:3248245-3261602 GCF_001715985.3 Manacus vitellinus | reverse complement strand
GTGGCTGACAGCGTAGTGTGTCGGGTTGTTTGCAGAGATGCTGCCTGCCCGTCTCTCTGGGAGCTGACAACTTCCGACGTGGATTTAACGCTGCAGAAATCGCGGTATCGGTTTTGAGAGAGGCCGGCAATTTAAATTTAAAACGTAAATTTGTTTGTGCAAGGGCGCAGAGTCGTTTGGAAATACGTTGCTTTATTTTACCTGGCACACACAGCAACATTATCCCTTCTGGCCGGGCAACAGCTGAGCGGTGTTGGATCATCGGGAGCCTTCTGGCGCTACAGGGATAATGTCGGAGGGGAGGAGGGACTTCTTTGGTGCGCGGTGTGGTGGAGTTAAAACCTTGTGATGCAACTTCGGGGGCAGCACGTGTGAGAGGTTTGTGGTGGGTGCCCCCGCCCCGCGTCAGAGCTCTGCCAGAATTCGAGGTGGGTGTGCGTGTGCTGTGCCTTTTCTGATAGGAAAGAGGAGACTGCTTTTAGCTCCCTTATAAAAATTAAGAAAAGGGGGGGAAAAAGAGGGGAAAGTAATTAAAAATACAGATGATCAAGCTCTTTGTTTTACGCTTTTTAACTTTATGGAAGTATGTTATCGTGTCTGTTTTTTTTTTTTTTTAAATCTATGCCTGTTTGGCGTTTTTTGCTCATTCCTTTTAAGAATCTGGGGCAAGAGCCGTAGCCACTTGTGCCGCTGGAAAACCCGGAGATTGCTGTGTGAGAATAGACACAATTCTTACTTTGGCTGGTTACTGACTGTTACGTTATGTAAGTTTGTCTCCGCGCCTCTGAGGGCGTTCTGTAATATTTATAAATATGTAGCAGCGCCGAGTGTATCGAGACGCAGGAACGGTGATTTGGGGGATTGTTACTGTGATTTCCACTAAGCTGGGAGGAAAATAAACCGGGAAGCACGGCGGGAACAATCGGGGGTGACTGTGGGAGTCCCCGGTCGTTAATGCAGCCCGGGGTGTGTGTTTGGAGAGGCAGAACTGGCTGCTGGAGTTGCAATCTGCGGATCTGTCACTGGGAAAAATAATTGTTGGCATGCCATTAGCATAAATTATAAAGTGAAGCTATTTCCTACTTATTGTGGTTCGCTTGCCTTTTTTTTTTTTTCCTCCCTCCCACCTGACTAGAGCAGGGAAATGTTCAATTTGGAATGAGTGTGTGATATCACTGAAAGAAGTTTAACGAACTTCTTTTACAAGTGGCTTTAATAATAATGAGTTTAATGTGCAACCCTTTAATCTCCTGTGTAATTTAGTGGGAGGTATCTCTACCTTAATGTGGTGCTGTGTATGAAACTCCGTTTTTATTGTGTTCTGGCTCTGCTTGAAAAAGAAATATGCAATAATGCCTTTTTTTTTTAATATACAGCATTTATGAAAGCTGTTAGGGAGGTTTATTTTGTATTATGTTAGTATTTGTTAGGATTTACGTATCAGTGAAAGATATTGAGAATGGAAACACTGACTGGAAATACGTGGCCAACACGTTGACCCTTTAACCTCAAATTGTCATATTCATCTCAAAATTTATGAAGTGTTAAAGCTACAGTAGTCTGGATTAGTAATTAGAGAAACTTTTGCTAATCATTTACTTTTCCAGTGTCACAGAACCAAATCTAAATCAGCTGTTGGTGGGAATCCATTCATTCTTTGGGAGCGAGGTAGATTACAAATAATTCTTCAACTGTGCTGTTTGAAGTTGATTTTTTTTATTTTTTTTTTTTATTATTTGTTTTGGGTGTGAATCACAAAGAAACGTTTGTGACTGGAGAATTGCAGTTCTGAAATATTATAGTCTGTTGTGATCCTGTTTGCTTACGGTTCAATAATATTTCTGTGGAAGGAGGAATTCCATCTCCCCACCCAGAGAGGGCAGAGCTCTGTGTGGGTTTGGGTTGGTTTAACAGTCTGTAATTTCTGTTTTTCTGCAGACACCTGAGGCAGGTCAGGTGCTGTTGCTTTTTCTGCATCTTTTAGCAGGAAATATCTTCTTTAGTAACTGAGTCCGTAATCAGTGACATCCAAAAAGTGAAGATGTGCTCAGTGCTCTCAGCTCAAAGTCTCTCACCTGGGGGGAAGGCAGGGGCTGAGGTGCAGGTTTAGAGCTCCCTGGGAGTGTCCAGGTGCTGAGGGTGGGCTGGGGCTTGGTTCCCTGGATTGTCCCTCTGGAATCACGGCCCTGCAGCCCTTCCCAGCACCACTGTGTGTTGTTCTCCACTGAAGCGGGAATCCGGCTCTGGAAAATGGGTTAATGTTGGTGTGCTCTGTCAGGCACAAGCCCTGCACAAAGAAATCTGGAGTCTTGCTCCAAATGTAAAGCATTTCCCAGTAAGGTTTGATATTTGTCATCAGAGGACACCTCAAATAATAACTTATTTAATCTCTGTATGCCACTGTAATAGATTTGCTCTTTAAAAACACACTTTATTTGCTGTTTCTAGAAGAAATGATATTTATCCTGACTGTTTTTGCAGCAGTCAAAATGTCTGCTGCTCCTTCTGAAAAAGAATGTCTGTTTTGATAAACAGTATTTAACAACCCATTGTAAGGGCCAGTTTATTTAAATACTAATTAAGAGTTGTCTAATAACTATTTAGAGACAAAATGTTCTGAGGTAATACTGAGGCTCTGTATTAAAACTTCGACCCAGCTGGCAAACAGTCTTCCTGTGAATAATCCTTCATCATAAAAGGAGCCTTACTGAAATTAATTTGACTTTTCCTGTGACTAAGGGTTACTCATCTGATGTTGGGCTTGCAGGAAGATGTTTCCTCAAGTGTCTGGATTAGCTGCCATGGTGGATCCAAAGGCACAAGTCAGCCTCGGGAAATTGGGATGCAAGTTGCATAACACTTCATGCACTGGAGCTGGGAAAGGTACAGCAAAGAGTGTCAGGAATGACCTAAAATTCAGAGTTTCTGTGTGGTGAAAGATCAGATACTGCAGAGTTTTCAGCCTGGAAAGAGGTGACTGTTCTTGGGAAGTGAGAGCAGTTTGGAGAGGACTTCATAGGAGATGCCCTGATCCTTGTTTAAGGGCATTCCTGCAGGAGCCAGAGGGGTCTGGGCAGCAGGAACTGTGTGTTTGTTCCCCTTGGGGTTCAGAGGCCGAGTTACAAGCTGGGAAGGCTGTGGTTGCTGCTGCTCTCTGTGGTTCACAACCAGCAGCAGAAGGTGCTTTCTTCTATCAGTGAGCCCTGTTGGCATTCCCAGAACAAAAGGAGTTAAGGACACCTGAGGTGGCATTTGGATTATTCCCTTGAGGTTCTTAATGGCATCAGAAAGTGCCAGTTGTGGAGGCTGCCAGTGAGATCCTCCCTGGAGTTGCACAACTTTCAGAAAAGGACCTGGTAGTAAGTGTTGATTGCTCAATCCCCTCGTAGTAAATTAAATTAACCAGTAGTCGTTCTCGCTCCTTGTGTTGTCATAAATGCAGCACTCTGAGCAGTGGGCTGGGATTTTGGCATGCAGGATGTTCCAGCACTGCACAGTAAATATCTGTGCTTGTTTGGAATGTTATGTAGGTGTGAGTTTACATGTATAAATAATTAAGGAGTGGAATTAACCTCTCAAGTTTTGCAAAAGTATTTGATCCTCTGGTTGCCTTTCTCCCAAGTTTTATTAGGTAACAGGGTAGAAGTAGAGAAAAGACATTAGAAAGCTTGTTCACTTCTTGGTAATAAAAGATTATTTTGGGTTTTAAATCACTTCAGAGGTAGGGTTGTATTATGTCACTGTTTGACAGTTTAATGGTAAGTGCCAGAGTGAGGGTTTGGAGAGAACAGACTCAGATTTGCAAAGAGATTGGGACAGAGTGACATTGAGGGAGAGGAACTGAGGAATCTCTTGGGTAACCAACCTTTTTGGAATGTTGCACAGGGAAAATGAGGGGTGCAGGAGCGACATTTGCTCTTCAGGACAAACCACTAAAAGATATTTGAGTGAAATATTCTTTTCTTGAAATCCTGAGTGTCTTCTGAATGTCCTGGCCTGGGAATCCTCCCCCAGAGAGTGCCCTGATTTTGGTTGTGAGTCTGAGATTGCTCTTGACAACATCAACCTGATAAAGAAAATACTCAAATATTGGGCTGATGTATTAAAAAAGTAGTCATAGGTAATGACAGCTTAAGAATAAGAATTTCAGCTTGCTGTAATACTGGCTGGAAATACATTTTTTTTTTTTTAAATTTTCTATATTTTTAATGCAGAATTGACATCATAACCCCAGTCCTCAAACACTCCCCCAGTTTCATTTGATCTTGAATTTTTGTGCCTTCCACTTCAGAGAGCACTTCCTCACGTGGAAGAGAGTAAAGAAGGAACTTCTGAATCCTATCTGTAGACCTTTCTTCTATTATTTTCCTTCAGGACAATGCAATTCTTTTGAAAGAAATCTAAAGAAACCGAAGTTTTTGATCTCGAGGGAGAAAATCGTGGTGCATGTGAGATGTATGTGCTGACTGTGTTAACTTGGGTCATTAGCTGAAGAAGGAATCTTTATGGGTTTTGTTTTCATTTTTTCACTGAGTTCTCAGAAGTGTTACACAGAAGAGGGGGTGGGTGTGTGTGTGTGCAGATGCACTGCTTTTAAATACTGCAAAAAGTCAATGTTTTGGGGCTGTTACACTTTGCAACGGGGGGACTTTGGAACAGGGATCACCTGTGTTTGAAGCTCTGTTTGTGGGGGGAGGTTTAACTTGGTGTCTCCCCTTTCCCTGATCACTGTGGAATTAAACCCACCTGCCCTATGCAGTTGTGCAGCCCCATTTTCTCCGGGTTTGGGTGCAGCATCCCTGCTGGGATCAGGAACTGAGGGAATGCTGTGGCACCTTCCTGCATTCCTTCCTTGCCTTCCCGGCTGTTCCATCTCCTCGCGGTTCCTGTCAATCCTCCAGACCTGTTCCTGTCTGCCCTTCATTTTCCCTGGAGTGCTACCTGTCTCCTGAGTCCTGTGGGATGATCCCATTATAAATTTGTATCCTTTTGTTTTTTCCTGGTCGTTCCTTTGTAGCTGTGCAAGGTTACATTGATACCCACAGACCCACAGAAACCTTTTCCTGACCTTGTCCGTGGGATCCTCCAGGCAGCCCTGGGTGGGTGCTTGGGCTGTTCCCGCTGCTGTCAAGGCTGACAAGTGGAGTTTATATAAAACTTTGGAGTCTGTGTGTGCTCATTTGCTGTTCTGTGGGTGAGTGGTGCACTCTTTGTGTAGAGTCTGGCACCGTGGCATTTGCATCTTGTTGGTGCCATAGTAACACAAATAATAAGCAAAAACTACTGCTCTGACTGCAAACATGCTTGTTTTATATTAACTTGCCAGTTTTCAAAGTGCCACAAAAGTGTTTTTCAGCAGAAGATCCCAAAGCAAATCCAGGCAATTTGCTTGCATGAAATGTGTGTTTACATGGGGGCATCTTTGTTCCTCAGCCCAAGCCGTGGCACCGTTTTCATTTTGAGCTCTAAGCAGTGCTTTAAAAATAGATCTGAGTGCCCTGACATCAACTGGTAGTTTTAAAGAGAGACCAGCTCATAAAAATATTCTGCTCCTATCCTCAAAATACGACTAAAACCCGGTGTTGGGATCCCTGTGCACCCAGGGATAAGGGGCTGGATCCTGGGAATGACAGCCTGTGTAGTTCCCTGCTGTGGCTCAGCTCCTTCCTGAGCTGGGCATTAGTGTGATCTCGGCTCTGCAGAGTGATAATGAAGGCTGAGCATAAACCACTTTAATACCAGAGAGGAAGTTCAGCTTTTCAGGGGGTTTAGCATCTCACAGAGTAAGGGGCTGCCTGACTCACAAACGTGAAAGATTTGAGCTTGTGCTGTGAATTTTGATGAATTTTGATAAATCCTGGCTCTGGCTTCCTCCCTTCATCTGCAGAAAAACACATTATTTCTCACTGGGTCATGTGTGGCTTAATTGAGGAGCACAATTGCAGTAGTGCCCATGGAAGGGTGGCTTGAGCTTTTAGTGCCATCCCTGCTTTTGTTTCTGTGAGACAGGGAATTTTATTGTGTGGTGCTGTTGGATGAGGTGCCCCCAGGCAACATTTACGTTCATGTGACCGACACAGATGAGCTCAAACATACACAAAGACCTCGTCCCTGTATTAAGGAATGTATTTAATCAGCTTAAGAAAACGAAGCAAAATGGGCAGGCTGCTAAAATTAATTTTTAATAGAAGATATGGCACATAAATTTCTCTACCCCTCCTCGTTAGGCCCTTACTCTGCTTTCTTTAATCAGCCAGTGGTGCAGTGTCATGCACTATTCTTGTTTATGAAAATTGTAATTACAGAGGAAAAGGTGTGGGTTTTTTCCCCCTCTTCCATTTTTCTCCCTCCCCCTCCTCTCTCCTTCCACACCTTGGTGACCTCAGAAGGGTTCATAAACTCACATTTAAGCCTGGCTTGTAGAACTGACCTTGTGAGAAGCTTTTCCCTTCCTCACTCCCAACCCAGCTCTGTCCCCTCATTCCTCTCTCCCCACCACGTTTTGGCAGTGGCCTGGATTGAAGGGAGATCAAAGTGGCTTTGTAACCACAATCCCTGTCTTAGAAAAGGAAATTTAAAGCTTGTTCAGTAAAACTTTATTCCATTCATCTTTTAGCTTTAAAGGAGCTGTGCTGTGGTCAGGGCCTTGTGGTTGCCTGTTCTTATGGCTCCATCTTTGCCCATAAAATACAATATTTCGTGAGAACAGGGGACTGGAAGCATAATTTAGAGGAAAACTGTTCTGTACCTACTGACCAGGCACTGGCAAACTCACAGGTTTTGATGCTGATGCATTCAGAGCTGACAGCTATGAGGCAGAAGTTTCAAGATGTGTTGGTTTTCAGCAGTATAAAACCATGACCTGGTTTTTTTATAGTGTCTCTGGTTTACTAGGAAGTTCTCAGGTCTGGTCTGATGTGTCTGCACTCGGTGTCAGACTTTTATGAGTCTCACTTCACGTATGTCCACGATGTTACTGAATTTGTAGGTGGTTCTGATGAGCTACAAAATTAATTCCTGGAACATCTTGGAGTGACCATGTCAAGTATTTTTATAAAAAAATAATTTCTTCGCTGAGAGAAAAGGTTAATTGGTTAAATTACTTGACTCCGAACGAGCGGCTTTCATTTTTAGCCCAGTATATTTCTGGTTATTTAATTTTCCATGTGTACTTTAATAAAACTTTGACTGGAGCTCTGGGTGAATTTCCATAATTCCCTCCTGGCAGGAGCTGCTGGATTCTTGTCTTTGCAGGACTGACAGCGAGAGGAGCTGGCAAAATGAATCTGCATGACCAGTCATGCAGGGGGTTTATTTACTACTGCCTGTGTTCGAGGGGATTCGCACACGAGGCTTCTCCAGGTGGTGCATTTTCCAGGGCTGGTTTCCAGGCAGGATGCCCAACAACCTGAGCTCTGGGGGCTGTCAGGGCTGGGGGAGGTGTTGCTGTGCTGTCCTTCCCTATCCCGGAGCAGGGATTGAGGTCGGACAGGGATGGACCCTGGGGCACAGGAATGTTCCTGAGCTCCAGTGCTGCAGCTTTTGTGGGAGGGCAGAAAGGGAACTGTGTTCTTAAACTCTCTGTGCCAAAGTTTACTCTGCTCGGGTTGTTACTTCCTCCAGCACACCCTCCCCCCCCGGTTTTTTCTGCCCATATGTCAGATTACTTGGTTTGGGAAACATCTGATAGTCCATTGTATGACTCTGATGTTTGACATTTCCTTCCTCCTTCAGTTAAAAAAAACTATAAAAGAAAGTTAAAGTTGGGGGAAGAGAGACTAGTCCTTCATTTAGTTGCAGATCTGCTTTTGCTGGTTTGTTTTGGTTTATTTTTTCATGTGTTGGGCTACTTTCCTGTAAGAGGGGATTTTTTTGATTTGGAAAACAGGCAGTTCTTAATTCTGATTCTACCTTTCTGAAGGGGACTTGCAGACCTAATCACTCACCCTCAGGAGGGAGGGATTCTTTGGGTAGAGCAAGTTGCATGTTTATTGGCTTTCTTTGTGTGCTGCTCAAGTGTGCAGTAGTGGTTTCCATTTTATCTGGTCTCAACCGTCTGCTCAGAAGTTAAAATATGATTGATCCCCTTCTGTAAAGCAACTGGCTGCACTGATATGGAACTCAGTGTAAAGCAGTGTCTGTGACCTGCCCTGCAGGCTGGGTCACCCCCCAAACCCGGGTTTTGGTGATAGGGAAAGAATTTATTCAGTTCCTTCTGTCTTTTGTCTTGGAGGTGGCGTTTGCTTGCAGGCACTGTAGGGTTCCATACAGCCCACAGTGGTGTATGGTTGGTTCTCATGTGGGGAAACCTCATTCCACTGGGAATCACTGAGGCTGGAAAAGAGCTCCCACATCATCCAAGTCCATTTCTTCCCATAAAAACCCCCAAACCAAATCAACATCCCCCCCAGTGCCTCGTTGGTAAGTGCTGTTGGATTTACAGGGCAGGGGGGGTGTTCTCCAAGGACATGGGCAGGTTCTGTGTGGCAGCATCCTCTGAAACCCAGATTGCTGCCTGTTCTGTTGTGCAGATTGGCTTTCCCGTTTCCCTTCCCCACTCCTGATGATGAGATTCCAGCACAACAACTTCCCAGGTTGTGCCTGTTGGTGCAGAAGCACAGACACGTGTGGCAGTGCCTGTGGGTCTCACTGCCAGCTGACCTGGGGTGCTGCTGCTGCCACCTTTGTTTCCTTGTATTTGTGCCTTGAATATTTTGGATTTGAAAGTATCTTTACAACTGGTGGCTGAATCTGAGCCCTTTGGCTTCCAGCCACGCTTATCTCAGTGTCCTTTCACACCTCTGAGCTTGGTTACAGCCTGGGCAGGGAGGGGACCTGAGCCAGGCACCGGTTTGGAGCCGTGTTCTGAACTGGCTGAACCAGTTAAGGCCCTGCAGACCAGAGCCTTCAGTGGAGGTGAAAGATGTTCGTGGAACTCAAAGGCCTTCTCTCAAAAATTCTCTCTCTAGTTCTTTGTTGTCGTTGTTCTAGTATGATTTTTGTTCAGAGTTTCTGGGGTTGCTCCTGACTTGCTGCTCTGTTGGTGGCTGGGTGGTGCTGACTGAGCATGGCAGGGCTGAGGGGCACCCACTGCTCTGGGTGTGCTGATAAGATTTCAGAGATGGCAGTGTGGTACCTGGCTAAATGGCAGGGCACAGGAACAGCTCTGTGGGATCAGAAGTGCCCCAGTGTCCTGTCCCAGTGCTTGTTTGGCCCGTTGGGTTCAGGAAAACCCCGTGTTGGTGCCTGTCAGTCAAACAGCTGCCACGTGGTCACCGGGAAACCTGTGTTGTGTGTTTGGGAAGCCACCTGGAGCCTTGCTCCAGCCACTCAGAGCAACGCTGCAGTTTTCCTGGGATGAGAACAGGTCCAAAAAATTCCCTTCAAAAGTTCTCTCTGCCTGTAAACACGAACAGTTACCTGGAGAAAGAGGCAGGAGTAGGTCAAGGACGTAGCTCTGCACTTCTCTTGAATAATCTCCCAGGCTCTCTGTGTTGAGTTGAGAGGTTTCTTGAACCAGGGAGATATTTAATAGACAATTTCTAAACCATACTTAAGTTTTTATCCTGACACAAAAGTTTCAGCCACCTCCTTGTGGTCTGAGTCTGCATTCTCTTGATTTAATTTGGTATCTGGAAGGCAACCAGCAGCTGTTCTCTAGAGACCCTCATAGTTTCCCTCCTGTAGACAGAACAGTCTTAATCCTGGAATGATTTTTACTGCAGGGAATATATACCTTTTGACCACTTGTGCAATTCTTTTGTTTTCTCTGCTTTTTGATGTGGCAAAAGGAGCTGCAGTTGGTGATGAAGGTGCAGAGCTACACGTGAGTCGTGGTGACCCAACAATTTCTGTGTCACCTCCTGTTTCTTTGACATGAATTTCCACCATTTGGGTTTGTTTTGCCAACCTGTTTTTGCAGTGGGCTCGGGAAGATCCTTTTTCTCATTCACTGTGTCAGTGTGTGCTCATTTTCCTTCTGCTGTGTTTGATTGTAGTCATCCACTTTAGTATTTAACCTTGAAATTCTGGGAGGATTTGGATCCCTATCAGCAATTTGGGCCTTTTTACCAGATTACTCTTTCTTTTATGCTTGCCACTCAGAGTGTCTTTGTTGGGAGCTTCTGCAGCTGCCAGAGCTGCTGAAATATGAGCATTAGTATTGGAACCCTTTTATATTTTCCACTGGGAAAGATGGTGCTTAGTTGCCACCTCCAATTCCTTTTGAGATGGGTCTGACTTTTGTTTCTTTGAAAGAAGCTGTTAATCTTCCTGGCTGCCTCCTCTCCCACATAGGCAGGATCACCCTGGAAGAGGGAAAAAATACCTCATTTCTGCCAGTCCTGTTTACTTGTTAGGCATAAGAGCTCGTGCTATTAGTTTGTGGCTGTTCATAATTATTTTAGAAGCATCTTGGTTCCCTGGTGCTGTGACACAATGTCTCAGATGTCCCCAGGTACAGGAGTCCATCAGGAGGATATCTGATAATAGGATTTTGGTTGGGGCTGAATCCTTCACTGAGACTAGGCCAAGATAAAAGGTGACACACAAATACCCTGACACTGTTGCTTGTCACAAACAGCTCTAGAGCAGGAGCATTTGGATAATCTGTTCCAGGGGGCATGAGGGAAGGAGGCAGTGTGGAGTGGAGGGATTTATCCAGCAGGGAGCTGTTTGTGGTACACATGGTGTGCTCAGCTTCTTGCTGGTTTGAAGAGCAAATGAATAACAAACAAACAAACAAACAAGGTAATTTTTGTCATCCTTCATTTTTAAAAGCTTGTTAGTGGCTGCCCCTTCATCCTTTTTTTCCAACCACTTGACTGTGTGCTTATGCAGGGAAAGGATTAAAGTCAAACATGTCATTCTGCTGTGGATCAGTGGCATACTGAGAGGAACGAGCTCCCCTCAGCTGATGGCTCTGTTTTCTCACATCACACTCGATTTCCCAGGCCAGATTTCTGAGAAGTCACTGGATTTTGAGATGATAGTGCAGCCTGGGGGGATGCACTGCCCCAGCTCTGAAACTCTGAGCAGGGCACAGGGTTTCTGTTGGCCGTGTGAGGCCCATTTTAGAACTAGGGGTTTTTTAGTGTGCTGTTTTTCGCTGTGCTCGAATTCAGAGCACGGGCAGGTTTGAAGGACTTTATGCAGTTGTTGCAAAATACTCATCCTCCAGTAGCTTGGCCTCCCAGAAATGCCCTTTGCAAGCTGAGCCCTGGCCTGTCCAGAGCATGTAAGGCCTCTCCACTGCTGTGTGGTCCCTCCCTCCTCGAGGGGCAGAAGGGAAAAACCCTAAGGGAACGCAGACCATTCTCTCCTTTTTAAAAAATAGATTAAAAAAAAGAGGAGGATGTTATTACGTAGTGCAGTAAATGACCCCGTTTCAGGAGACTGCACAGGGCTGAGATGCTCAGGGTGTTGTGGGGTTTTGAACCCCACAGTGTTCCTGACCTGGCAGTAAGAGAGGCAATAGCTGTGTACAGGTGCTGCAGTTGTGGTGTCCCAACAGGAACCTCTCTTGGGGTGTAAAACAACACCCAGAGCTGTGAAGAACACTAATTTCTTAGTGAAGCAATCACCTCTGTTGTTTCAATTCACTTGGCAGGGCTGGGACAGATGTTCCTGAGCACTTCTCTCCCTGTGAGAGGGGAGGGGTGTTTGCCTCCCCCACGAACACATGTTGTTCCAGGGTATTTTTCAGTCCCCCTGCCTGTGTCCTTTTGTCCTTCCTTCCCAGTGCAGTGGATGAACCTGGCATATATTTTATCTGGGATTGAAATGGCTGGAGTGTGTGCAGTGATATTTCGTGGCTGTGTGAGGATGGTGTAGGGAAATGAGACACTGCAACCAAAACAGATGGTGCTAATCTTGAGTCTGTCTGCAGGATCTTACAGCATTTAATTAAAATGGTGGTGTAATTCCCATGACACCTTTAACTACAGTTTAAATTCTTGGACTATGAACTAAGGGCTTTCTTATGCAGATTTTCACTCCTGTGAGTAGTCCTCTGGATGAGTCTCTGGTGGCTTCAGAATAGCTACTTACTTGAATGGAGCCCTCAAGATGAGACTGTAATAAAACTGGCAAACACATATATGGCATTTACATGGTTTATGTTCCAATTTGAAGCATTAATTGTAGATTGAGGATACTTAGAAACTGGTCTCCTACATAGAAGCAAACAAAATTCTAAGTTAGAGAAATTGTTTAGAGTGTGCCTAACTTCAGAGGCTGGTAAATAAGTGTTTTAAGGTACCCTGGGCAGCTCAGCACCTTCCTGCTGGTTAGAAGGGCATGTGATGAAAACTTCTGTATTCCCTTTGCTTAAGTGAAACTTGTTTGTGGAAGTTCCCTGACTTAAAGGATGAGGTGTGGTTTGGTTTTTTACATTACTTGCTTCTTAAGACAATTGGAGAAGGTTCTGTTGGAAGTGCTGTGCAGACCTCAAACTGTCCAAGCTGACCTTTTGCACAGGTCGTTTTTATTCCTGGTTTTTGTTTTGTTTCATTTCAGGCAGGAGAAGTGAGGAAAAACAAAATAACCTGAATGTTGCCATACTGAGAGTCTTTGAGAAAGTCAGGGTTGGTGCTGAGGGCCTTGTGATGGATATATATCTAGTTTTTCTGCTTATAATATGCTCTTCTGTAGATCTCCACCTCCTTTTCAAGTATGTCCTTCCTGTTTTGGAAGTACTGGGGTAATGATTTTCTACACTCTGGGGCCTGACTCTACCTTAGCTTTTCTCATCTTCCAGGAAAAATAACACCATTGCATAGTTTTGGCCGTTGTTTTTTAATGTAGAGAAGTACAAAATAATACAGAAATAACTCTGCTTTACACTTGGTGTGTCTGAATACAAGAATCTCTCAGACTTTTGGTGCTCTACCTCTTTCTGGTTTGGCCGTGTCTGTGTTTTTGTATAATCTCTCCAAGGGAGCTTTGTGTGTTCAAATGGGTGGAATTACTCAAGTGATCCAGAGAAGTTAATTTAGAATTGGCCTGTCCATTTCCCCTCCAACACACAGGCCAAGAAGCATTTGGTGGTGATGAGAAATAAAAGAGGAGGTGGAAGATGGGTTTTGTTTGTGTTCCATCTGCAGGGACTGCAGAGGAGGAAAACAGTCACAGTGGCTACACAGCACTAATTATATCTTCAGGGTTGCTGGGAACACGCCAGAGCCAAGTTGTTACTGGGGAATTGTGATTTTTAGCAGCCCAAACTCTGCCAACCTGAATGTGGAGCACGATGAGATCAGCAAGACCCTCCCTGCCTGCCTATTATTCTGATTTAAGCCTGAAGAGGGGGAAAGGATGAGAGCTTAGGTTTCATCTCTCCTGGGAATTCACAGTCCTG
>NW_021940671.1:3243709-3248029 GCF_001715985.3 Manacus vitellinus | reverse complement strand
TCCCAGGGGGTTTGTGCTCCTGTCCCAGGGGGTTTGTGCTCCTGTCCCAGGGGGTTTGTGCTCCTGTCCCAGGGGGTTTGTGCTCCTGTCCCAGGGGGTTTGTGCTCCTGTCCCAGGGGGTTTGTGCTCCTTTCCCAGGAAGTTTGTGCTCCTTCCTGAGGGACTGTGTGATGTTCTCTCCGTGGCCCTGTTTCTGAATGAAGACATTACATGGCACTGTTTTCATTAATGCCTCTTTCTCAGGGATGTTTTGGGTGGGTTTGGATGCCTGTGTGGAATTTGGGGTTTGAACACATTCTTCCACCCTGACAGCTGCTTTTTTGGATACATCAGTAACAGATCTTCTGGTGTCTTGGGAATTGTTCTGTAAGAAGTTGGATGTGAGTGAAGGGTTTGGATATTACTGTTAGGGATCAGATTTCTCTGTTTCCTTACACACTTGGCTCAGTGCATTCAGAACTGGCGTCTCACAAGCACTTTATTCCGTGTCCAACTGCAGTGAGATGAATTTAGAAAAAAACTCCCATTTAAAAAAAAAAAGCCCCTCTTATCTGAGAAGTTGAACCCTTCACAGCACAGCCCTCCAAGACACACGTTCCCTTGTAAACCAAAGCAAAAATCTCATTTAATGCATGATTTGCTAACGGTGTTGGTTAATAATAAGCATTTGTAAGTTCCTTTTTTTTTTTTTGTCAGGCTTTTTAGTGTTAAGAACATCGTAGCAACTGTAATAAGCCAAGACTGTGCATATGGGAAGGGATGCAAGGAACACAGATTACATCACCTGGCAAGAGTTCTGCTTTGTTCTGCATTCATCTCTGACCAGTTGTGAGCTAAACAGCATGTTCACAGCTTTGTCCTTGGGTTGGCAATCTTGAGTTTTGCCTCAGTGAGTATTTCAGGCTGCTTTAAAACCAGTCCTTACTGCTGGGAGCAGCTCTGCCTCCCCTGACCTGCTTTGCTGTCCTCACACTTACTGGTAAAGCATCTCGGTGGCTTTTGGATGAATCAGGTGTGGGGACTGATCTGAGTAGGGGAAAAAGTCGTTTAATGCAGCACTTCTGCTTTTGAGTCAGCTGGGCTCTGAATGAATCTGTGCAGCAGCAGCCCTGGGGCAGGAGCAGCAGCTGAGGGAGGCAGGGAGGGCAGCTCTGCCCTGGCACCAGGGCTGGGGTGGTTGAAGGTGTTAGCTGCCAGTCTGTGTGCAGGGGAATGCTGGGGTTTATCTGATTGGAGCTGTCCCTGGCAGGGAATCCCACTCCAGTGTCTGCTCAGGGATTCCGTGGCTGCAGGGTGAGCCCTGGGGTGCTGAGCACACAAATGTTTATCTTTCTCTCTGTTTCTCATCTTTAAGTGGGTGCACTGATTCCATTCACCCACTGCCCACTGAGGGCTGGACAGGGTGGATGGGATGAGGAGGAGCTGCAGTGTTTGCCCAGCCTGTGCTCGGTGCTGGTGAAGCACAAATGGAACCACGTTGAGCTCTTCAGAACAGCCCCCAGAACCAGGGGACATTGGCAGTCCTGTCTTACAGACCCTGCTGCAGATGGAGGCCTCTTCAAACTGGGCATGTTTGTTGGTTTAAAGAAATTAATTCCAATAAAACTCCACGTGGATGAGGATATTCTCCCTGTAGTGTGTTAAATGCTTTCCCCAGAACAGCTGTAGAGGTGTAGAAGGTGTGTAAGTGCTCCGGGTGCAGCCCTCTCTTTGGATTCCTTCTGCGTCCAAGTCTCCTCCTGAATTCAGTTTTATTAACGTGGGGACACAATCTAGAAGTTCTGAGGGATTAGTATTGATGTTTATCTATTAAAAATTGAAGCAGAAGCAGACATATCCAAATACAGTGCTGAACTGCATCCCTGCAAGTTTGGGAAACCATGTGTGAGATCTCATTTTATGCTGCTGCAGAGTCCAAACCCCCAGGATTCTTCTTTTCCTGTTCTCAGGAGTCACTTGCCATGTGGGTGGGCACTGGTGGTCCAGGTTGGCTCCAGTCTTTGCTCACAGTCCATGGAATCAGACACTCCAGAAGCTGGTTAGGGTAGAACTAACTTGGATGCAGCTCTGCTGATTTCTCTGTGCTTCTCTTGCCCCTGTTTCCTCCCTCTCCCACGGGCTGTTGGGGTGACAGCTCGGAGCAGGCAGGAAGCTGCAGGAGCTGCTGGGAACAGCTGAGCTCTGCTTTCTGCTGTGTGGATCAAGCTGTTGGGTGACATCCTTTGTTCAGTTGGGTTTTTCTGGTTTGGGTTTTTGTCATCTTCCTGTTCCATATTCTTGGTGACTTACCATGTGTTCCCAGTTGGTTATGATGTGAACATTCAGCGTATTTTTTTCCCAGGTTGCCTGTGCTGGCACTAATTTTTGGTGTTTCTTGATTGTTGTTGTGTTCATTACAGTGTTTGACAAACTCTGCACCTTCCTTTTCCAAGCTGTAGCTGAGGCACACGTAGAACAGATGTAGATGTTTTGGAGGAGCACGTGTATGTGCTTTCTCTTACAAGACTGTGTTATGTGTGAGGCATTCCAGCTCCACACAGCATCCTGCTGGGGAAAAAGAATTTATCCTTCCCTTTTACCTCTTCCTCCTGTGCTCCCATGCCCTCTTTGTGCCAGGAGTGTGGCACGTGGCTGTGCATCTTGCCCAGTCGGGACTGTCTGTCCTGATTTTCTTTTCCATAGTTGCCCAACCCTTTGGATGGCTGAGCATTCCCGTGTGAGTGCAGGAGCAGCAGTGCTGGCTGTGGGAAGCCTCCAGCAGGGATAATCCAGGACTGGCTGTGATTCCACTGCTGGTGGGGTCCTGGCAGGATACAGGATGGTTGTGCAGCTGAGGGTGCCTGGTGGTTTAGGGGCCTGCAAACAATCAACCCAATCTCCCTGCTCTTCAGTGTCCTCCAGAGTTTTCCCCTTCCCAGTGGAGGCCGGTTACTGTGTTCCTGTGGGCCCGGTGAGGCCCCTTGGGAGCAAAGAAGGCCCTGTGGGTTATCAGTGTTTGGGGAAATAGTCCTTGAGGCACAGTCACAGGAACCAGATCCCTGCCCTGCCAGGCATATCCATGGGATGAGGTGGGACTGTTTCAGAGGATGCATTTATAAGATCAGAGAAATACAAGTATGTTTTTTCTTGTGTTGTTGCTCTGATGAATGTCACCTTCAGCTCCTCCAGTTAACCAGCCAGCTCTCGAGCAAGTGCCAGCCTACTGCCAGTTATTGGGGGGGAGAAAAGTACATTTTAGAGTTTAGACTTGTAAATGAACTGAGTTTGTGGACTGGAAAAGGGAAATCCTTCTGTGTGTGCCGTGGGGATTGGGTTCTAGAGGAGGGTTTAAATATCCTTGTGCAGATGATGAGTATGGGAGGAGTAAATGCTCTACAAGTCTTTGGTTTTCTTTAGGACTAAAAATCCAATCCCACAGCTGGTGTTCCCTTCTCCCTGGCAATATCTCCTCCTGCCAGAGGTGTGGATGCTGCAGTGGGGTTTGTGCAGCTCTGACCAGCTGGTGCTTCCTGCAGGGCCACTCCAGAGCCTGGCTCCCCAGCAGCCAGGGGAAGGTGTGAACGCTGGAAATGAGGCAGTGCAGGGAATAACAGTGCTGGGAATGTGGAAACACGGCTTGGAGAGCAGAGTACAAGCCCAGTGTGAGCACAGTGTGCACACACCACTTATTGGGAGAGCAGCTCCAGCCAGACTGCTCTGGGGTGTTCCCAGCGTGTCCTGGGCAGCAGAGGGGGGAGAGAAAGGAGGAGGCAGCACCAGTCACGGGGCAGACTGGGAGGGGAGGACAGTCACGGATCCATGGAATATCCTGAGCTGGAAGGGACCCACAGGGATCATCCAGTCCAGCTCCTGGCTCTGCCCAGACACCCCAACAATCCCCCCTGTCCCTGCTGAGCCTTGGGGCCGTGAGCAAACCCCGGGGAGCCTGGTCAGTGCCCAGAGAAACCCTTTCCCGGCTCTCTGGGTTCCAAATCTGTGCCATCCCACGGGAAGGGGCTTCACCTCCTTCCAGGAGCCACTTGTTTTCTCTGCTTGGGGCTTTCAAGGGGCTGGTTTTTGGGCTGCCACTGAGCTCCCACCACCGGGGGAGGACACGTGGGGAACGAGCCTCTGGTTGGTTGGTTGTTCCCTTTCTAATTTGTAACGTTACAATAAGATAACAAAATGAATGAATCTGCTGGAAACGAGTCAAGTTGTGGTGAAAAACCTAAATGCAGCCAGGTTTCTTCTGTACTGTCTCTGTTTTTTTTTCCTTGAAGGGGAATAAAGGAAAATATGGTGTAGAAGGAGTTAAGAGAACAATAACAACAACAACAACAA
>NW_021940671.1:3167870-3241994 GCF_001715985.3 Manacus vitellinus | reverse complement strand
CCCCCCCAACTCTGGCATAAGGTAAGAGTTGATGGAATAAGCCACCTATAGAGAGAGTCAGGTGAACTCCAAGACCCCCCAGGTAAATCTGCAAGGTCAGAACTGCCCACCTTGGTTGTGTTGCAGGATTTGAGTGTAAACTGGGGCAAATTACAACAAGTGAGAGTATTACAAGGCAGGAAGGGGCAGGCAGGTCAAAGTGCCAATGATAAGTTTATGTGATTAAAAGCTTTATGCAATGGGGATTGTCCTCAGTGTCTCCAGAATTTGTAGCCTTAAAATGATCACAACTTTATCTGCTGTGATCTGTTTTGGATTGACTATGTCCAGTGTATATTAATTTCTTTTCAGCATTGTATTGTTGCTATGACAAAACCTAGTTTGTGTGAAGATGTTTGGCTGAAAACATACAAGGGGTTTTATTAAGCTGTATGAGTTTTACCTCTCTTTTCACCTCGTGTCTTGGATGAAACAACTAAAGTTCACCAATTCTAGACTAATAATAGGAATTAAAAGTAAACCCAAATTAATTATAAGAATCAGGTCCTGGTTTCTTGCAATAAATTTTGACCCTGGTGACCTTTAGGCCTTCTGGTGACTTGGTGATAAAATTTGTCTCAAGTACATGTTGTATTTGTCAGGTGTGCTCTGGTTGTACCTTGTCTCCCCACCTCCACTGTTTGCTCCTGGGTTATGATATATTATTTTTTCACTCATGACTTTGTTCTGAGCACTGTTACAAACTCCAGCCTGTGAGTGGGACTGTTTCTTTGGCAGCAGAGCCTGTGAAATCACAGACAGGAGCTCTGAGTGTCTCTGGGTGTGTTCCAGGCAGGTAGCTCTGGATCATGTATAATTGAGGAGATGGCTCTCAAGTGCTGCACTGAGCCATTCCACTGGCATTAATTTTTTATCAGGCACCTGTTTGGAATGAAGGAATGGGTAATATTTCTACTTACCCCGCAAAGCTTCAATAATATATGCCTTTCTCTTTGTGAAATGTAGTTAATTTAATATTTCAAATGCAGTATATGGGACTTAAGTGTCATTTTATTTGAGGGGAGTTGCAGGCAGTGGCTTCTGTGTCTGTTGTAAATTGATGTAGCTTGTTTAGATCTGACATCTTGGTTGCAACAACATAATCCTTCTTCCAGTGGCAGTGGTATGGAAAAGCATTTAAATGTATGGAGAGCCTGAGTGCAGAGTGGGGCAGAGCACAGCAAGCAGAGAACGGGGTCACTGTGGCACATTTTTTGCCCAGTCCAAAATTTCACAGAATCCTGGAATTAAGGTTGGAAAAATATCATTGAGTCCAACCTGTGACTGATCCCTGAGTGCCACGTCCAGTCCTTCCTTGGACACCTCCAGGGATGGGAACTCCTCCAGCTCCCTGGGCAGCCCCTGGTGTTTAACAGCCCCTTCTGTGAGGAAATTCCTCCTCCTGTCCCACCTGACCCTCCCCTGGCACAGCTGGAGGCCGTTCCCTCTCCTCCTGTCCCTTGTTCCCTGGGAGCAGAGCCCGACCCCCCCCCGGCTCCCCCCTCCTGTCAGGGACTTGCAGAGCCAGAAGGTCCCCCCTGAGCCTCCTTTGCTCCAGGCTGAGCCCCCCCAGCTCCCTCAGCCCCTCCTGCTGCCCCAGCCCCTTCCCAGCTCCGTTCCCTTCCCTGCACACGCTCCAGCCCCTCAGTGTCCTTGTGATGGGCCCACAACTGGGCACGGGGCTGGAGGTGCTGGAGCCTCCAGTGCAGTGACTTTCAAGTGGAATTAAATCTAAAATGTGGCTGCCAGAGCTCTGTTTTCTAACGTGCCAACAGCAGCAGCATCACAGTGATAAAGCAGTGGGAGCAGAGTGTGTGACAGCACTGCAGCCACAGGGCTGGGGAGGGGCTGCCCTGCTACAGCAGCACTGAGGGACCCTCATTCCAGTGCCCCCTCCCATTAAAAATGCCTGGAAAACAAAGATTCTCCAGGGGGATGTGAGGAGGCACAAAGCTGAGTTAGGAGATGGCAAAAGGAGGACCTTGTGTGAGTCATTCAGGGGAATGAAGTAGGTGGTGACTGAAAGGAGGGGAAATCTGCTCCTGCTCTCAGGCCCTGCAAGAATTTGGGAAATCATCTCCTTTTCTACTCCTTTCCACTGCAGGCTTTGGAATTCTCTTGTAATGTGTGTAAATCATACTTGTTCTGTATTAAAAGCACATTGAAAGGCTTGTAGTGACTTATCAGATAATAGCTCCAAGTGATGTAAATTGTGTAAGTGCTACACCTTTTACTGCTGATAGTGCTGTCGTGCTCTTTTCAGTGCATTTTTAGAGTTCAAACATCAGTATTGACAACATATTGAACATCAAATTCTGCCAGAACGAGGCATTTATGTCCATTGATTCCCTGGACAAAGGACACTGTTTGTGTTCACTGCTTCATGCAAGGCAGAAGGAATAAGGTTATTTTGCTTTTATGGTATAAACAGACCACAGTACTGAAATATTTGATAGTTGGAATTAGTTTCCTGGAAATATCTAAAGGACTTTTCCATCTAAACAGAAAACAAGGAGGTTACTGAAGCAATTTCTGTGCCTGTCAGCGGGGCTGTGGTGACGTGGGGCTGGTTTTGGGATAACCTGGTCAGGGAATGAGCTGCTTTGGCTTCAAACGTTGTTCCTCAGCCTGGGCTGTCACTGGGACTCAGTTCCACGGCCAGAGCTTTGTTGTGGTGTTGGACTCACTTGTTTAGGAGCACAAGCCCCAGGAATCTGCTGCTGCAAATCCAAGTGGAAGAGTAGAGTCTGTCCAAAACGTGAAGAGCTTCTGAGATGTCTCAACTTTAGGGAATAACAGCTGTTTGTAAGATCATGAACTCTCACCAAGAAGGAAGTTTTGGATTTCTCTTTTCCTGCCTAGGACTTGTGCTTGGAAAGGGAAATTTTCATGAGGGTAAGAAAAATTCAGTGATAAATTTAAATAATTTGACTTTAAATGTTTTATGTTTTAGTCATTCAAGTCTAAATTATAATAATTGATTTTTTTTTGCATAACAGAGTCACTCAAATAATATTGTATGATATCTAGTGCTTTCAGTAAACAGATGAAGAGTCCAAACCGAGACTTTTCTTTCAGAAGCACTTTAAAAAGTTTTTTCATAATAACTCTCTGAATTGCTTTATCTTTACAACATTCAAGATTTGGTAAACAACAATCTGCCTTTAATAAAAGAATTTCAAATAGTCACGGGAAAACAACTTAGTGGTTATAAACAGGAGGTACAAGGAGCAGTTGTTTATGTAGTAGCTTTCCAAAACTGTGTGGATAATTAAATGCTGTCACGGGAGATGAAATAAAAACAATGATTTGCAGAGCAGTTGTGGATCAGTTAAAGAGCTGGAGCAGCCAGGCAGCTGTGAACTGCAGAGGTGTCTCCTGCACACACTCCTACATTTGTTCCTTGGCAGTCTTGGTCTGGTTTTTATTGTGATGAGGTTTAAAATTTGAAGGGAGATTGGAGGTCTTTTTTTCTGTCCCAAGAGTGAAAAAAACTGAGTGGGCACCGAGTGGGAGAAAGAATGGAGTGATTTTTAATAAGCTTGAAAGAGTTGGGAGTGTCTTAGTTTGTGGCAGTTTTGTTTTCCCCAGGGGAGATGCTGTTCCCTGGTCCTGCTGCCTGGAGAGAAGGGGTGTTACAGCAACGAGACCTTTGCCCATAAACCTCTTTTCTTTGGTGAATCCCACAGAAGAAATGGGAGGAGGGGAGGCTGTGTCTCGCTGTTGTTTGACAGGAAAGTTTTGGTGGGCAAGTTGCAGAGCTCTCATTTGCATTTGGTGACCAAAATCCGTCTGGAGCAGCACAGAGAATTCCTACTCAACTCTTGGGTTCTCCTTCTCCCACCCCTGTGCCCTGTGTTTTCCATGTGGATTAGGGACAGGGGAGGTCTGTTCCTTGCTTGCCCTATTTGCCTTTGCAAAGAGTTCTCTCCTCTGGCACTTTAAACTGCTCCAGCAGTTGGACTCTGATCCCTGTGGGTCCCTTCCAGCTTGGAATACTCTGGGATTCTTTTCCTGGTGGTTTTGTCTATAAACTTGTCATCTGCACATTGAGTTTGGGGGTATATCCAGCTTTGTCTGCTGCATGTATGGTACAGAATGTTGGAATTCTGGGGAATAATGCAGGGATTAGGTTGGGCACCACTGCTGAGAGGGGAGTTTCGGAGACTCTGGAAAGCTGTCAGGGTGTGGGACAGGATCTTGAAAATGATAAGATTCCAGGTGTTTGATAATTCCTTAAATAAAACTGCAGCCTTCTATCAGCTTAGTAGCCTGTTTGCCTGAAATCACTGATTCTGGAAGGTATTTGGGATTTCCATCTGGAAATCCACTTGGATTTGCAGCATCTGCACTTGATCCATTAATTGCTGGAGCTGCTTCCCCCCCGAAAGAGATATTAATGCACTTCCTGCTGTATTGCCTGTAGAACACGGGGATTTTGATGGAAACCCTTCTGAAGGACAGATTATCTTGAATCAATTAGGGAAACCTTTTCCTGAAAGATTGCTGTCCACGATCCTCGCAGCCTGGTTTAAAAACGCCGTTGGAATTTGAGCTGGGACAGGAAAGACGTGGAGCTTCGGCTCGTTCCTGTTTATGAATTCTTGGCATATCAGGCTGCCCCAGTCAATCCACATGTGCTGATAAAAGGGAAGAGGGAAAAATGTTGGCTGTGGGAAGGATCCACGTTACCCCACGTGCCTGGGGCTCTTTTCTGCTGTTGTTTCTCTACCTGAAAATCACCGACAGGTAAATTTTCACCTCCCAGGAAACCAGAACATCCCAGCTCTGTTTTCAAGGGTGTTTCCTGAGGGGAATAACTTGCCCCAAACCTCAGTTTAGGGATTTTTATTACCACTAGGAAGGATTCTGGATGCTCACTTAATAACTGCTGGATTTCAAAGTTTAATTTATCAGTCAAGCCACCTAAATTAAGTAAATGGTTAACCTGTAAATGTTCACTAGTTGGTGTTTCTCAGTATTTATTAGGGATTAAAAGAAAAATAGTGGAAAACTTGATAGTTTCTGCTAATGTAAAGGATAATAAAGGAGTGAAAAATCTACTTTCTATTTCAGTTTAAGAGTCTATTTAAGGTTCTTTCAAGGTGCTGTTTTATTTCTGCAGCTGTGAGGAGCTGGGAGCTCTGTCAGGAATCACAGAGTATGTTCTAAGCTGCTTTGTAGTGAGATATGTTAATTATTGAATGAGAAGACGTTCCTGTCTGTTGAAACATGTTTTTAAGTGTGTGAAGCAATGCATGAAATGAAGAATAAGCCCCCTTTCCTGTCAAATGAATAGGACAGAACTCCATAAACCCCATAACCATTGTGGTGCCCAGTGTCACGGAGAACAGGAGCAGCCAGTGTATGGAAAAGCAGTTTAGGCACAAGGAATCAAAGGAATCTCCCAGGAGCCGAAATGCAAGTATTTTTGAAGGCTTTCAGTTGGAAAAGCAGCTCTGAATATCAAGCAGCTGAGCACCACTTATTAATAATTTGAAGTGAAATCTGAAAATGGTTAATTGCCGGTTCTCCAGCGCGGAGTGGAATTAACAAGTAGGTTCAGATGACACGAGACTTTATTGGAATATTAAGTTACTGAAAAAGTCTTGTTTCTGGCTTGATTATTTTCAATAAGACAAGTCATTTGCATTTTCTTAATTGCCTGGCAGAGATTATTCCCAAAGACAGGACAACAAAGTTAAACTTTTCCATCCTGCGGGCCGGAGGATGGGATTGAAAAGTGAATTCATCCTCTCTCAGCTGGCAGAATTGGGCCGTGACCCTTGGATCTGACACTGTTAATTGGTGGCCAGTGATTGCCAGTCGAAGTTCAGCTTAGACAAAATAAACTTTTTTCTTTTAAGGAGGCATATTAAATGAGGTTATTATGCCATCATTTGGGATTAAGGAATTGCTTCATGGGAAAATGCCAACTCCTTTTATACAGGCGGGGTTGACAAGAGCCTTATTGTGTCTGGGCGAGATGTCTTCATTTTGTTTTGGTTTTCTTTTAAAAATAAGTGTTCTTCCCACCGCTCCAGCTTCTTCTGCTGCTTTAAAGTTGGTTTATGGTTGCAGACAACAAAGGCAGGAGTTGTTTATTGCAAGGAATCAAGGCTGAGCGTCCCCTTTGGAATTCTGCTGCGCTTACCTTTTCCTGAGCTCTGCTTTGCCCTGGGTGGTTTTCTCTCCACAGGAACAGTGAATCTCAGTGTTCAGGGTAGGATCAAATGAGGATGTGTGGCATTCAGGAATTCATTACCAATTCTGGTCAGAAATGGACTTCCCTGATCCCTGGGGGTCCCTCCCAACTCGGGATATTCCATGGACCATTCCCACGTGCTGCATCTCCCCCTTTCTACAATCTAAGGCTAAAAAGTCACCAAAAAATCTGACCTCTGCCAAAGGGCCCTGTGTAAAATAGCCTGACACTTTCTAATATTTTATTCTATTTGTATCACTCCAGAATTAACATTTTAATTTTTTTCCTATCTGGGAATTTGGAGTTTTTACGGTTAATTGCAGCAAATTACCTTCTGAAAGCAGACAAAAGGCAAAGCCAAGAAATTCTCAGCTGAATCCCATCTTTCTGCTTTGCAAATATAAGCTCAGCTCAGTTGAAATAGTTGAAATTTGGAGTAATTAATCTTTAGGTTTTATTGGCCACACGATAGTTATTGTCTCTTCCCTTGTGCTTTTGTGGGAAGATGGGTTGGCATTCCTTGGGCAGCAGGAACAGCTGCCTTGTGCAGGGAGCAGCTCGTGGTCCTTTGGCAGAAATATTCCAGCCAGGCCAGGATATCACAGCAAATCCAGGATATTGAAGGTGGGATGGAGCTGGTGCTACGAAAGTATTGCCTGGAAAGTGCTGGAAATCCCCAGCAAGATTCCAAACAGCTCAGCTCCCTCCCCAAAGCATCAGAGTGAGGTGTCACTAATGAATCAGAGAGAACCATTGTCCAAAATGTGCTCAGGATTAACTGGAGTGCTGAGAACAAACCCGAGTCCAACTCGTGAATGTAAATAAAATTGATGTGTTACCACAGGCAACTCGGTGAACCACGTAATTAGGGGGGTTTTTTTCCATGAAAAATGAGACATTATGGTGCAGCTGCAGCAAAGCAGTATGGAAAGGATTTATATTCCAGTTATATGAAAATTAAACAATCATTAAAAGGTTGTATTTTTAAAAGTGCTGCTTGGGGGGGAAAAAATTCAATCAGAAGAATTTCTTTTTCAGCAATGTGTTGGGCAATATCAGCCCCAGTAGTTGATGGGGTTTTTTTTGCTTCAGGGAATCTCTTTTTTTTTTTTTTCCCAGTGAAATGAACTCACTTAAGTGCACGAAGTAAATCTGAGTTAGCTTGAAGTGAAATCTGCATTAATAGAGCTCATTACTGATGTTTGTATTTGCACGTTCTGAGCAATTCCAAGAACACAGGGTGACTTCCACCGGTGAATTCAGACTGGAAAAATAATAGTAGTGATAAAATTGTGTACAATTGCTTTTTGGTAAGGCAGTTTTTAGAATAACTAATGAACTTTTAGTGACAAACACGGTCCTGGATTGCAAACAGAAAACACAGGAACATGACTCTGCTGACGTTAACACATCATTTCTCTTTAGAGGGAGATGTTTTCCATTACATAAAAGCTACTTTTTTTGTTATAAAGTTCCTATTAAAGGTTATAAATCTCAGTACAGAATTCTTTTATACCCCAATTCTGGGACTGTTTTCATTTTAAGTGGATTTAGTTATCCACCTGCACTTACTTATCCAAGGATTTGACAGGAATCTGTAAGACAAGTACCTTGGATAGCTGGAAATGTGTCCATGTGGCAGTTTTGGGATCTGCTCTGTGGCTCAGGGTGTGGGTGACCAGCCATGAAATCCGAGAGCAGCCTGGGGAAGGGAGCTTTGGAAACCAGGAGTCTGTTCCCAAGGATTGTTGAATCCACCGGTGCTGAGGCTGGAATGGGTCCTTTCCAAAGCAGCCTGTTGTAAATATGGAAACAAACCCACTGGATTAAGAGGAGGAGCAAGTGGAAAACAGCTGAGCTGTAAGACATGGTTAAGGCTGAGGTGGAGTTCTTACCTTTGCTCTTTGCCCCTGGGAACTGGGGGTTTCAGTAGGAGAAGAAAAGGGAGGAGTTCTGCAGTTGGTTAAATATTAAATATTTACTTATTGTAATTAATTATTAAGTATTAGTCCCTTGGTTAAAAAACCCAAATAAGTGCGTGGTGCAGTCACTCCTATAACGACAACTGGAACTTGGAGTGAAATGGTGTAAAATTGATTTTTCAGGAGTTAAATGAGGAGTTGGAAGGGAAAGCACACACTAAAGGCACGGTGCTGAAACACTGTTGCCTTCTGGTTGACCTAAAGCACCCTGGAGTGTCCCCCTGAGCTGGGCAGTGCCAGCACTGCTGGGGCAGAACACAGGCTGTGGTGCTGCCTTTAATCACACCCTGGGGTGTCCCCCCTGAGCTGGGTGGTGCCAGCACTGCTGGGGCAGAACAGGGGCTGTGGTGCTGCCTTTAATCACACCCTGGGGTGTCCCCCTGAGCTGGGCAGTGCCAGCACTGCTGTCCCCCTGTGCTGGGAGCAGAATATGGACTGTGCTGCTGCCTTTAATCACTCACCTACCCTGCAATGGTCCCTGTGCTGTCCCAGCTCAGCCTGGCCTGAGCCAAGGCCCAGTTTCAGTTTCTATTCCAGGCTGAGCTCCCAGCCCTCAGCTCCCTCTCTCCTGCCTTCTCCCAGCTGGAATTGTGCCCTGGCACAGTCACTGGTGTGTTCCCTCAGTGCCCCTGAGAACAGCCCTTCCTGCTGAACCTTCCCAGCCCTGAGCCCTGTTCTCCTCCAGGACACTTTGCCAGTCTTTGCACCAAATCTCGGGGTGTTTGGAGCAGTCAGGGAGCCAGAGGGGTCGAGGTGAAGCTTCCAGGTTTGTGTCATGAACCCCTGGGTGGGTTGGACAGATCACCAGGCAGAGTTAGCACCTCATTCCTGGAGAAAGGGAAGTGTGAAGTTCCTATCTTAAGGTGTGGATGTTGATAAGCTTGCCCTCAGAAGGTGGCAGTTTCTAAGCAGGACTGCAGGGAACAAACACCATCTTTTCAATAAAGCCTTTCTGTAGCTCTGCTTGTTCCATGACATTGTGGGTGCTCTGTCTCTTCTGGAACACAAATAATGTAATGCCTTTTACACCAAGGGAAACAGCCAGTTATAGGTGATGAAGATATAATTGTGCAGTGGTTCTTTTCTTTGGATGGCTGTGAGAATTTCATACAGCTCCCTAAAGAGATGGGAAAAATCCTGCTCTTTCCAGTGGTATTCCTGAATGTGCCTGGGAATTCTGCCACTTCAAAAGGCATCAAGAGGAATGTATGTTTGACAGAAGCTTTATAGGTTTGTTCTAAGGTGCAACTGGTTTATTGAAAGGTGATTATTTTATGTTTATTTTGTATTAGCATTAGATTTTTAATAACTTAAAGATAACTTAAGGGTTCTATTGCTGTCCTTGACAGCCCTCAGCTGGGAGTCCAATCTGGATTTTCTATACAAAGCAAAGTGAGATTTTCATTGCTCCAACGTACTAAGATACATTAAATACTCCACTAAAAAGAATTCCTGTCCCAGATGGATGTGGGATTATTGCTCAGTCCCTCTCTGCCTTTTCCTAAACTAACCCAGACCATAGTAAGCATTATTTTATTACTATTTCTTTTGCTGTAAACCACAGTTAAGGCCTGGAAAGTGTGAAGGAAAAATGTGAGACTGTCACTGCTTAGTTTCAAAAATGAAGCTGGAATTCCCAATCCCTCCAGTTTTGGGATATGGGTTCCTTCCTGCCTGGCCTTGTCCTGGAAGGTTCCCAGTGATCCCACAAACTGTAATCAGTGAGCAAACATGACTCAGCTGGTGTAGGGTGGCTGAGCAGGGTCCCTGTTTGGGACACTGCTCAAATTATTGTGTGTTAACAGTGGGACCAAAAGGTCCTGGTGCTTAAAGAAACATTAAATATATATATATATATGTATATGTATAAAAAAACCCATCGCTGTCTTGGAGAAAGTAACGTTTGAATTTAATGGGAATTTCCATGAGTTCAGTTTTCAGTTCTCCAGCAAGGTTTTACAATTATTTTGCACATTGATTTATTTCCCAGCAGTAAAACTCCCAGCAAACCTGTGTTACACATCCTCTGGGAAGATGTTTGTTTGCTTTGCCCTCCCCTCTTCGGGAACTCGGCACAGTTTATGTTTTGTCTGTTAACATAACCCACCGAATAGGAGTTTCTCTGAGCTTCTGAAACTCAAAACTGGCCAAAAGATGCCACGTTCAAAGAAAAAACCAACCCCAAATTACTGTTTGCCGTCTCTCAATCTTCCTGCTTGTCACCCCCAAATGCTGGAAGAAGCAACTGACTTTTGATTTTCCGTATTTTCTTGTGAATTTACTTGTTTGGTTTCATTGATATGTTAAGTTGGATCCCTCGTGGCTTGGGAAAGCTGTGGCAGCTCTCCCTCATTCCCAGTCCCACTCTCTGGAGAGGTTGGGAGATGCCAGAGCTGATGCAGCCGAAATCCCCGGGGCTGGGAAGGAGCTGAGAAGGCTCCAGTGATTCATTACTGGGAGTTCAGAACCTTCCCCTGCTCAAACTGCTGAGCTGGGGAGTTCTGGACCGTCGTTTGTCTCTGTTTTAATGGGATTAAGTAATTATGTGTGCATTTTCTTTCAACCAACCAGCCTGATAAAAGCAGCAAAACCAAAGAGCCCATAAATCGTCGGCTCCTCTGTTCCAGCAAAAGTGCTTTGATGGCACTGCACTTTTAAGGTCTTGCTGCATATTTTTAGCTGCTCTGCTGGGGTGAGGAGGACTAGAGGAGTAGTTTATGTAACTAATGGGCTGAGGGTCTCCTCTTGGGAACGTGGCTGGGGGAAAGTGGCTCTCAGCTCCAGGATGGTGCTTTAAGGGAGCAATCCATGGCCCTGGAGAGCAGAGAGAACACTCTGTGACCTCAGTCACAAGTGGCTCCTGTTCTCCCTAGAAGTGCAATATCTGTTCTTTGGAACTAATCACATTTGGTATTGATACTTTGGCTATCTCTGTCATAGTTTCAAATGCAAATTTTGCTGCTTTTTTTTTTTTTGCAAAACTCTCTGCCTGTGTCCTGCAGCTGTGAAGATGCTCACTGGTTACTTGTCAGCTTGATATCCATCTGATCTTTCAAGTGTGAACTGCTTGTCTTGTATCCTGGAATATGCCAAGGGGAGCATTTGTGTTTAATGAATTCATCAGGTGTTTGGGGTATGATACCATCAACCCACTGCATTCTCTTCAGAACTTCATTCTTTCTCTATGGCTGTCTGTGCACTCAGTTTTATCTTTACTATTAATTCAAATTAAGTCTTGGTTCGAGAGTCTCTGTAATCACTTTAATGAAGTGGCTGTGCTTGCCTGCTGCTTCTTGTTTATTTTAAATATTGGTCTGAGGAAGTAGAGGTTTTAATGTATTTAAAATGATAACCAGCAGTAACTATGCAATAGTCCTCTGTTAATCCTCTGTTAAGGGCTCTGCATAGAAAATGACTTTTCTACTGTTGTGCTGTCTCATAATTTCGTGGGAGAACAAACTTCTGTTGATTTTCTGTTAGTCCATCTGTGTCAGAGGGAAAGGTTTTCATTCCTCTTCTGCCTTGAAGTTGTGTTGTCAGCAGATCCACTTCTGTCCTGGACTTTCCATGTCACAGTTTGTGAATTTTTGGAGCTGTGGCTGTTTAATCCCAGGTATCCATTTAAAGGAACCTGTCAGGATGAATAATGAATGACTGTGTCCTAAAAATGATGTTTCTTGTTATCTCTGCAGTTTGCCAGAGGCTTTCTCTGGTTGCTGGGATCAGCACTGCACATGTTGGATTGGGAACAGTGACCTGTAGGACCTGTGATAGACATGGACAGTTCCCCAGTGCCTGTGGAAGGCAGTTCCCACTCCAGGCCACTCACACCTGGAATTGTTTGTGTCCTGGTTTCTAATGGAGTGCACAAGTTGTAGTGGAATGTTGGACTCTCAAATCCTTGTGCTCCCTCTCCTCTGGCTGTTCCCAGTGCTGTGCAAACCACACCAGGGGCTGCTCTGGCTTTGGGATCTGTGACCAGGAACTCAGAGGTGCCTCAGCATTTCCCCCCTGGCCACCCAGCCCAAGTTTCCTCAGCACTCTCAAGTTGTGCAGTTATCCAGGATGTGTCTCCAGGATGTGGGACAGGAGGAGGGAGTTCTGGTCCAGGGTTGCTTTTCTGTGCTGGGATAAACAAGGAGGCAACGAAATGACAAATGAAAGTTAAACCTGGTTTTGGCTCCACCTCCTCTCTGTGTTCTGGGGAAGCTGGGAAAAGCAGAGGTGTTGTGGTAATGTTTAAAAGCAGCAGATATTCATTTTGCTCTTTTGTTGCTCACACTACTCCCAGCTAAGTCTTCTTGCTAATCCTCATGTGATTAAGAGTGTTGGATGGTGACACAAAGAACTCTACAAAGTAATGCTTAAGGACACCCCGCTGTGTGCATTTGATGCCACATCTGGGATGAGATTATAAATAAATAAATGAAAAGAAAAAAGGAACAAAAGGAAAAATACAACCCTGAAATCCCCCCAACTGTAACTTTTTAAAAGCCTTTGATTACACAGTGCTTGAAGAAAATGGAAGGAGTTAAGATATTTTGTATAAATATATTAGAAAAGAATACAGAGTGCATTTGGAGTACAAAGACTCCTCGAGGTTGGTTGGCTGTGATTGTTGTCAGTGTGTACAAAACACACAGTCAGCATGGCCTCAGCCTGTCACTGGGACATGCTGAGCATTTGCAGATGTAGATCCCCATCAGATGTGAGAAAAATGACATTTTGGAACCAAATAAACCCCTACAGAAAGTGGGGGTTCGCAGAACTTTATGCCATCCTGCCCTAACTTTGGCTGGGGCTTCTGTTCGGGGTGAAGGGAGTTCTCAAAATGTGTGTGCTGGGAAAACAGGGCTCTTTATACAGTGGTACTTTATTTGATGGGAGCTTTGCAGAGAATTAACTGTGCTGTGCAGTGCCCACGAGGGTGAGGCACAAAAGGAGTGTCAGGCACGGCCGTCACAACCAAAAATTACATGGTCAGATTTTTGTGAAGGTGGATCAGGTTTTTCAGAGGTGATATTTCTGCCAGTGAAATAAAGGCAGTTCAGCAGGTCAGAGCAGTTGGGCTGAAGGTCCTGCAGCCCACAATGTGTGAGATTCAGGGGGTGGTTTCAGCTGGACCAGAAGCCCTCCCCAGGCACAGCTTGGAATTAGTTTAAACTCAGTAAGTGACTCAGTTAGTTCAGCCCTTTGCTCCTGGGCTGGGGTCAGGGGGGTGTGGGTGTGGAGCAGAGGGCCTGGCTTTGTTGCTACCAAAATAATCTGGTTTTCCCTTAGCAGAGCTGGCAGAGTGAGCAGAGAATTGGTGATCAGAGCTGCCCTGGGTTTATTTATTACTCTCAAATAACACTGTGATGGTTTGGTTGGTCATTTGTCTGCAGTGGGTGCTTTGCATGGAGGGCTTTAGGCCCTGGTGGCTTCTGCCCTCAAGAGACAGAAGTCTGGTTGTGACTATATATATATATATGACAGGTAAAATATACATATATATATATATATATATATATAGTATATAATATATGACAGGTAAAATAAACATGTCCCACACGTGCTTGCTGAGCTGCTTGTACCCCGTGTTCCTCCCCACAGGGTTGGGAGGGGTGGTTGTGCAGGGGCCAAATGGCTGGAAATTCCCTATAAAAGTTGGAATTCCTCACGTTCCAGCCCAGTTTTGAGGTCTGAAGAGGTTCAGCCACCAGAGGTGTGTAGGTTTTTGCTGTGGATGCCCATTTCCTTCGTGATTCCAGCCTGGTTTTCTGCTCTGAACCACACTGTGGTTGTGGGAGGGAGTGCCTGTGGTGAAACTGCAACATAACCACCCTTCTCCCTTAAAATTCCTAAATATTTTAACATTTCATCAATATTTTAAATATTTTGTAAAAAATGGGCACCACTACTGAATGCAAAGGGGCTTTTGGATGTTCCCTGGAGTAGAGATGGGAGAAGATAAGAAGCCTTTACTACTGCCCAGAGTCAGTGTCCAGGAGGATTTAGCCTTGTGAGTAATGTGGTAATGGTTGGCTTTGTGTCCTTCTGGCTTCAAACTGCAGCATCAGCTTCTGATTTACACAGCTGAAATCGTTCTGCTGTTCTTATATCGATATTTATTTATTTTGATTATATTCACCTTAATCTTCCCTGGTGTTTTTGAGAGGCAAAACGATTTCTCGTTGTAAACGCTGGTGAGGAGGGTTTGGAAGTGCCACGATGGGTCCTTTTTCTTTCTGAAAGAAATAGTTAACAGGGAAATGCCTCTGGAGTGCTGAGTTTCTGGCAAGCCCTGTTGGTACAGAGTGTACTGGGCTGGAAATGTTGCCGAGTTTGCACAAACTGTCTGATATAAAAAGCACGTTTTTGTTATAAACACTGCCTGCTTAACAGAGTTGTTGCTCTTACAGAACAGCTTTAAACAGGGACTGTTGCTTTTGAGTAATATTAAATATTTGTCTTCTGGTGAATGTTTTCATAGGAAAAAAAATCACTGTAGATAGCAAACAAACCATTCCTTTTATTATCCACTATAAGTGCACTTGAACTTCCTTGTTTTTATCTAGGCTGTTTCACTTGAATTTATATGTTTGGGGGGGGGTTATTCTTTGCTTGAAATAGTTTTGGGTTATTTTTTTTCCCCAAAAAATAAAGTATTTGTGCAGGTGTCTTCTGCTTTCAAAGTGGGCTTTGTTCTTCCTGAGCTTTGTCTTGTTGTTCTCCTGCTTTGTGCTGACACTTTGTGGCTGTTTCTGGGCTGTTTCAAGTGACGGGAGTCACAACAGCGACGGAAAATACCAACTAAAATAAACATTTTCAGGAAGTGTAAAGCAAAGGGGGAGTGTGGAAACCTTGCAAACCCTCTACAAATGTTCCCTGGGAGTGGATTTATAGAACATACATAGATTAGGCTCGGAGATTTATTTGCTGTGGCTCCCTGCAATATTAAATGCTGTGAACACACAGGGTGTCTCTGAAAACTGTACTTTGTGAATGATTTGGGGGTATTAATTTATAACCAGCATCAACTGGTGTTTTTATTGTTCAGAGTGATTGGTGTGCTCTGAATTCCAGGCTCTGTCACCGTTCCTTACCTAATCCTGCAGTTTATATATCCCTTTTTTCCAGCTCTTTCTGAACTCAGCTGGGGAGGTGATGCATCTTTTTTTATTATTTTTTTTTCCCTTTTTGTGTAAGAAAGAACTGGATGGATAAACAACCACTTTGGAGCCAGGTTGTATTTTTTTGAATCCCAGCAGCTGGTTTACAGTCAGGGATGATAATGGCTGAGCTTTCTGTGCAGGTTTGTAGTGTTGGAAAAGGAGGGCATCATTAATTTGACTTATTTATCTCTTTAAAATAAAAATACCCACATTTTAGTTTGGCTTGTCACTTGTAATCCATCCTTATTATTTTACCAAATTTTTTTTTGGTGGGGCTATAGATGGTCCAGGTAATTATCTGTGTTTGCTACGTGCAATATAATGGATATCCTTATTTTCTTTGCACTGGTATTTTACTCATCCATTCCCATCTCATGGATTCACAGACTGGTTTGGCTTGGGAGGGACCTTAAAGCCCATCCAGTGCCACCCCCTGCCATGGGCAGGGACACCTCCCACCAGCCCAGGTTGCTCCAAGTTTATCCACCCTGGCCTTGGACACTCCCAGGGATCCAGGGGCAGCCACAGCTTCTCTGGGAATTCTGTCCCAGCCTCTCACCACCCTCCTGCCCAATATCCCACCTAACCCTGCCCTCTGGCAGTTTAAAGCCATTCCCTCTTTGTTTGATTTAGGTCATCCCTGAGCACCCACCTGGAAGAAACTTTTTGGTGGCTCAAACCTGGAGAGGGAGCAGATTGGATTTTTTAGGTCCTGAACAGGTTTACCCCCTCTGTAACAACAAGGAAAATCTAATTACTTAATGCTTAACAAACGAGTCATAGCAAACCTTAATCCAGTCCTTTTCTTTTGAGCAAATTAAGGGGGCATGTCCTTATTTAAATATCTAACAAGATCCTGGAAAATTTGATTAAACCTGCTAAGGGAGACCTTGTGAAATGCAGGAGAGGTGAAGGAGGAATTACACTGCAACTGGGCAGAAAGAATTGTTTTTATCAGATAGCAGCTCTCAGTCGTGGAATATGTGATTATTTTTCTTTTCTTCTTCGCTTGTTTGGTTGGAGTTTTGTTTGGGTTTGTGCCTTTTTTTTTTTCCTTGTGAGAAAAGTCAGTCTCCTGCTGTCTGTCTGCCCTGGGAATTGTGCTCGGCTGAGATGCTGTACACTCAAAGACTTCCAGAGTAAGGAAAAAAAAAAAAAAGGAACTTGTTTTCACTGATAATCAGTGCAGACATCAAGGGAAGAAAATATCAAAAGGAGACTTATTAGAGGTCAACAAATTTTGATTGGAAATGCAAGGTTTGGAAATACAGGGCCAGGTTGAAAGGAAATTGGAAAATTGTCCCTGGAAAACATGGCCTTTTTCACTTTACCTGCTGCATTTTGTGAGCCCCCCTGGATGTTGCTTTTACCAAAAAAATTGGTAAGATAATAAGGATGGATTAAAAGTGACAAACCAAACTAAAATGTGGGTATTTTTATTTGAAAGAGATAAATAAATCAAATTACCACGTTCGTCCTTCCACGCTCCCCCTGTGTAGGTTCCTGAGCTTATAAACCTGCTCTTGCCTTGTCACTGGGTAAATGATTAGCAAGGAACAAGAAATCCTTTGGAATGTTAATTGTAAAATCTAATTATTTCCTTTTGAAACGAACCTGAAGCCAAATTGTAGTGACTGTTACTGGGAGGGAAGAGATATGGGAGTACAAACCACCTGAAGCTTAAAGGGGGTCTGGTGGTTTGGGCATAAAGGGGATTTCCACTGGCATTTCTGACAGCTTTGGGAGGAGAATCAAATCAGGGATTTTGTTTCAGAATATTCCAGAGCTTTATTGTGTTTTCCCAGAGTCCCAGAACCTTGGAGATGGGGCTGTTCTGCAGCTTCTGACAGGATCAGGTTTTGGAGCTGCTGCATTTCTCCTCAGAAATAGTTTTAATTCCAGTGTCTGAACTTTGGATCCAAAACCTCTATTAGGAAGGAAATTAAATTTTGCATTCCTGAGTCTTCCTAACAGGCTGTGTGTCAGTGCTCATTTGGTTGTGTGAGCAGAGGTGGTTTAGAACTTACACCTCTCAAGGCACCCAATTAAAAACCCAAACCACAGAGAGCTCCCAAAACCAGGAGCAAACACCAGCTGGTCACACCTGGTTTTAAATTTGCAGCTCCTATCTTTTAATTTAATTTTTTAATTAAAATATCTTTGAATTTAACAGCCAAAGCAATATAATTCCACCACTGACCATGTATGTGACCATAAGAAATGACTCCCAGAAAGAACCAAGGGAGACTCTAAAGTCAGCAATGAGGGTGAAAAAATAAAACTTTCCAGGAATGTGTTCTGTGGAGAACCAAAAATGTGCATGTTTTTACTACAAATTCTCTTATTTTGCTACTAATAATTAAAAAATTAAATTAAAAGATTAGGAGCTGCAAATTTAAAACCAGGTGTGACCCGTTGGTGTTTGCTCCTGGTTTTGGGAGCTCTCTGTGGTTTGGGTTTTTAATTGGGTGCCTTGAGAGGTGTAAGTTCTAAACCACCTCTGCTCACACAACTAAATGAGCACTGACACACAGCCTGTCAGGAAGGCTCAGGAATCCAAAATTTAATTTCCTTCGGTGCTCCTAATAGAGGTTTTGGCTCCAAAGTCTCGTTTGCTGTTTTCCAAAATCGATGAGAAATGACCCAAGTGAGGGCTTTGCCAAAGGAAGGTGCTGTTCTCCCAGAGCATCAACAGTCGGATCTCTGTGTGCCCGTGTCTGCAAAACTGGGAAGTTGGGGATTATTCTTCCTATTTAAAGTAGGGCATAAAACTTCCCCCGAGTTCTTCCCGACCCTCTGGAGTTCTGGGCACGTTGAAGGTGTTTGGAAGAAGTGCTGCTGATCGTGGAGAGGAAGAAGGATGTTCTAAATCGGGTTAGAAATGACTCCCTCCCACCCCCTTTCAGCATCTGATGTATAAAAAGAATCTGGTAGAAGATCTCTGCTCGTTCTGCCCCAGCAAACCACAAGGAGAAGAGGCTGTTTTTAACTAGATGACATATTTAGCAGCTGCCTTGCCAAAAAAACTTTTTTCCCTTTCAAACTGGAAATAGTTTTTTGGGGCTTTTTTTTTTTTTTTTTTTGCATTCTGAAATAATGATCTTTTTATCTGCGTCTCATTCTGCTCCGAAGCTGATCCCTTCTCCGGAGAAGTTTATTTTTGTAAGGCTTTTCCAGATTTAGGAGCTGCATTTGATGACTCAGAGGATTTTTTTTATGCCAGGTATGAGCAGCTGTGTACTCAGTAATTAGCTTACTCTGCCTTTGCTTCACCACTGCCTTCTCCTCGCTGTGTTCTGGCTGAGGGGGGAAAAAATGCTGATTTTTTTTTTTCCCCTCTTCCCCTCCTGTTTGCTTTTTGTGCTCAGCCTACAAAAGCCACTTTTACCAGGCTCTTGAAACAGCCAGAAGATTGAAATGGAGCATCCAAGTCCAAGGAGAACTGCTGTAAATAATCCTTTTTCCCCCCTCTTTCCATGTTCACTTTCTCTGGACAGCGTTGTGAGAGTGCAGAGGAACCAAAAGCAGATGGTTGCTGTAGTTTGGGGGAGCGGGGCCAGTTTGACTTGGCTCAAGGTATTTTCTAATTTCTGTCATCTTGCCTGACGTTCATGAAAGGCTTTTATAATAAACTCATTGAAGTCCCGACTGTTTTCATAGAACATTTGATCTCTCTTTTTTTTTTTTTTACCTATAAAAGCAGAAGAACCACCTCTGATGTTTTTAAGCACATCCTTATGCCCGTGGGTTTATTGCCACTGTGGTTTCCTCAGAGCTGGGGAGAGCAACAGGATTTGTTTCCTTGGGCTTTGCCCAGGTTTGCCCCATCCCTGGAAGTGTCCAAGGCCAGGCTGGATAAACTTGGAGCAACTGGGATAGTGGGAAGTGTCCCTTCCCATGGCAGGGGGTGGGACTGGATGGGCTTTAAGCTCCCTTCCCACCCAGACCACTCCATGACTTTCTAGTTCAGTGATAACAACACCTGTCATTCACTTTTTGATTCACTGGAATTCAGGAGACAAAGCAGCAGCTGGAGCTCCCACAGGCCCAGGGGAGGGTGTGCTCTGAGCAATGACAGTAATTAGAATTGAGGGGGAAGTGATTAGATGACATTTTTGGTGTGTCTGTGGCCATCTAGTAGATGGTGTTGAGGATGTTCTGCAGGAACCTGTGTTTTGATAAAACAGACCCTTCAAGACACACGGGATTGTTTGGTGTTATTTCATTAAATGAGCATCTGCCCTGTTGGAGCCTTGGTGCTTTAAAGCTGATTTTACAGTGACTAAATCTGAGTTTTCCTTGCAAGTTGAAAAAAGCAAACCTGTGTCCATCTGTGGATTCTTCTGTTGCGAGATCTTAATGTCTTTTGTGCAAAACTTGCTGTGTCCTGCCCGAATTCCTGTGACAGCAGAGTCAGGAGCTGTGAATTGCTGTGATCCCAAAGGAAATTCCTGGCACTCCGGGAGAAATTTCTCAGCGATTTCTCCACCAGGATGAGGGACTCAGACAAGTTTCTGCCAAACAAATTTACAACTTGCAGCCTTGGCAATACCAGGAATGGGGTTTTTTTGCTTAATATTTAACGTAGAGGACTGAAACAGGTAGAAAACTCGTGTTGTGTGAGTGGCAGCAGCAGCCCCAGGTGGGTGTTGCCACTGCCAGATGCACGTGGCCGTGCTTTGTTCTCATTCCTGGTGGTGTGGGGCAGGGTTTGACAGAAATGCTCTGTTTTAGTGTGCCCTCTGATCTCCTTTAAGGTGCATTATGGTCTGTGTGAGTGTGCACTGTGCTCTATTTTAGTGTGCATTGCAGGCAGTGGAGGGAGGTGACTAAAAATCCCAGCTCGGTGCTCCGTGTTCAATTGAAGTCTCGTGGAACACTCACAACTTTCTGAAAACGACAGAGGAAAGCACAAAACACTCTGAAAACGAAGCCCAAGATGAGTTTTGTGGTTGGGGTTTGTTAAACTCTCCTCCCTTAAGCCGGGCTCTGCAGATGCGGGGCCGCTTTGGTTTAACCTCTCCTCGGGAGTTTGGCACACAGGGGAACACAAAGCTGACATTTTTTCCAAGGTTTCTGCCTCCTCAGGTGCTGTGGGCAGTGCTGGGGGCTTTGGGGTTTGGTGTTTGTTTTCTTTTCCCTCTCCCAGCCCCTTATCTCCTGCTGGCAGGAATGTGGGCTGGAGCTCTGACCCCTGCCCTGCTGGCCCAGGGCACAGCCCAGGGCACCACGGGGGGAGCATTTACACCCCCTGCAACTCTGGGCTGGCTGGGAGGCTCTCCTGGAAGAGGACTTTGGGGCAGAAAAAACATATTTGTCAACTTTTTAAAGTTTTCCTTACAAATGGAGGTGTTTTAGGCAGAAGGGGGGTTTGCCGTGGCACCAGTGCAGTGTTTCCTCTCTGGAATTGCTGAGGCTTTTTGGCTCCTGGGGAACCAGAAACCCTTTGGCTGGTATATTTTGGTTACTTTGGTTACCTGAAGAATGTTTGTGTGTACCTACACAAATATATATAGTCAGTATATAGGAAAACCAGCATTTGGGCTGAATACTAAGCATCTGTTGTGCTTCAGATTCAATTAACTCAACATCTTCATAAAAACACCCAGGACTGTTCACAGTTAATGAGTGTTTAATTTTATTAAGGTGCACACTTGGGGGGGGTGTGGGCATGTGAATCCACAACATACCTGGAGTTTGCTCATTGCCCCCTATTCACACTGTGTTAAACCCCAAGGATTTCAGTATTTCTCTGCATTGTGCCTCGTGCCTTTGGCCTGGGAGAGGTGTTCATTTTGGCACTAGGACTGTTTTTAATCATTTTTTCAGTATTTGAATTGGCAGGTAGGACCGAGAGGAGTAAACAATCCCAACTATTTTAAACTACACTTAACATCTATTTTTTAAGATTGGATAAAAATCAGCTTAAACCTCCTTTGTGCCAACATTGGAATAGCAAGTAAGAGAAAAATTACCATTTAAAAACCAGAGAATTTGAAGACCCTGCAAGTGAATTGTTTTGATTAATTGGTAGCACCTTGAGCTGATGGAACTTTATATTAAAATTTATTCTTTACTTGGGGGAACAGATTTTTTACTTGATAGGTGTTACTGTGACTGTAATAGTGCTTTTGCTTTAGAAAATTGTCACTTTTGTTGTCTTTCATGCTCTCTGTAAAATGCCAGCATCATTTGGTGTTAATCCAGATGGATTTTTTTTTTTTTTTATTTTGTGCTCTGTAAGAAAAGATGAAGCAGCTGGACCAGTAAAATGTAGGGAAGGTGATTTGAGGTGGGAGCAGAGAAGCAGAGCAGGACAGGCAGGGGCTCTCCAGAGTGTCCCAGAGCTGGAGCAGGGACAGGTGGTCCAAGATCCTGGAGCAGGGACTGGTGGTCCAAGATCCTGGAACAGCATCACATGAGTGCCTGGTTGGATGTGAAGCCAGAAAGCCACATCAGCAGCTCAGGCTCAGGACCAGAGGTACAATTCCAGGCCCAGGCTCAGGACCAGAGGTACAATTCCAGGATCAGGACCAGAGGTACAATTCCAGGCACAGCCCTACCTGGAGCTCAGGCTCAGACTCCTCCCCTGGCTCTGCCTGAGCTCAGAGTAGCTGAAGGGGACAAACCCCTCCTGAGGCTTTTTTGTACTGTCAAAGCTGGGCTGAGCCCAGGGAATGTGGGCTTTGCTCAGGGCTCTGACAGGTTTAGGTTGGATCAAAGATCCATTTAGTGTCCTAGAGCTGATGATGGCCCAGCAAATGTGCAGGGAAGGCCCCCCCTCCGTGTCCTGCACTCCTGCTGTCCCCAAGCCCTCTGAAGGGGCACCATCCCCTCCCCTTGGAGCCCCTGGGCCAGGGGATGGGACAGCAAAGGTTCCACCAGGCTCCTGCACCAGGAGGAGCCCTCCAAGGGGCCTGGAGGGGGGATTCTCCAGCCCAGGGGTGGGAAGGCTGTGGGAAGCTGGAGGTGAAGCCAGACCCGTGGGGCACAAAGCACAGCAGCAGATCAAGAGGAGAGGTCAGACAGACAGACAGACATTGCTCTGGAGAAGCAGCAGACCCTGCAGGTTTGCCAGGAAGCAGTGCTGGCCTTCAGCACTCAGGTCCTTCCTGGGCTGCTTCCCTGCTTCTTTTCGAGGTTGGGCAAGAGGAAAAAACTCCAACAAAACACAAAATTCCAGTAAAATGAGAAAGTAAGAGCAAAGATGCTTTCCCTCTCTCTTATCTGGCACTTTGGCAGCTGTGTGTGGACTCCCCTGTCCCTCCTGCTCCCCCCAGCCCAGGAGGGACAGCAGTGCATGGGATGCACACGAGGGCAGGCCCAGGGAGCTGCCTTGGGGTGGGACGGGCCTGGGACCCCGGAGCAGCTTTCCCAGAGAAGCTGCCCCATCCCTGGAAGTGTCCAAGGCCAGGTTGGATAAACTTGGAGCAACCTGGGTTAGTGGAAGATGTCCCTTCCCATGTCAGAGGGGGTGGGATGAGATGAGGGGGTGGGATGAGATGAGCTTTAAGGTCCTTTCCAACCCATCCCATTCCATAAAGCTGTGACCCTACAAGGCACATCTTCTCCTGCCTGGCCTGAAATGCTGCTTAACCAACCTGATGGCCTTCAGTGATGGGACAGCTGGCTGGGCAGGTGAGAGGAGAGCAGGGCATGTTGTGCCTGGACTTGAGCAGGGCTTTGACAGCGTTTCCCGTGGTCTCCTCCATTCAAGCAGAGGCTGGATGCAGGAATGGTGATTCTGAATTAGGGAAAGGAGAATGCCCTGGTGCACTGGAGGTATAAACCTGCGCAGAGATGGGTTGTTGTCTTTGAATTTTTCCACCCACACCTTCCCCTACCTCAAAATTTGGCTGTAACAAATGCCTGGTTTAGCTTTGGCTGGAAGCCAAGTGGACACTTCGGAGAGAAACCGGTGCCAGGACAGGAAAATCTCCCCTGGGATTGACATTTCTGGTTAAAAGGTTGGTCAAACCCGACCGCTGAGGAGGTTTTACACAATCTGTCGGGAGGAACACGAGTGATCCAACGGTGTTTCCAGTTAAGAAAGTTATTAACTGTTCCTGGCCTTGTCCCTTCATCTTCAAGGAGCAGCTGTTCAGAGCCGACCAGGCCAAACCCAGGCAGCTTATCTAAACCAGGTGGCATGAAAGGAACTCCAGTGGGGAGAGGAAAATAAGTTTTGTCTCCAGGCAAACAGATTGTTGCGGGGTTTATCTGTGACTCTGCCTTCCTGGAGACACCCAGGGCCGGGGTTTGGGGGAACTATCAAAGAAACCTGGAGCAGGGTCAGGCAGCCTGTTAATAACACAAAATAACTGCAGGATGCCTTGTCCCAGATGAAAACCTGTCAATAATATACCTCAGTAATTTTGCTTCGTGCAGCAAACCCCAGATATTCCAAATTTTGCTTCGTGCAGCAAACCCCAGATATTCCAAATTTTGCTGCAGTGCCGTTGAGTTTATTCCTGGCAGGCCTGGGCCTGGGTGGAGCAAGGAATGCTGAGGGCCCGTGGATGTAATGCAGTGTGGGAATTGTTATTGAACCCTGCCAGGCTGGCTGGGAGCTGAAGGCCCCGATCCTCACCCGCCGAAAGGAATCGAATTTGTTTAGTCTGCTTGAGCAACCCGCATTCCTGGGGTCAAATAAAAATTCCCCACCAAGCAGACGGAGCAGTTCAGCCTCTAATTGCCCAGCTTTGCATTTCTGCAGCTCGCTTTTTGTGCTGCATGGCTGTGGGTTTTGGGAAGGCAGAAAGAGAAAAGGAATTAATAGGTATTAATTAGGTTCATAAAAAAATCAAAACAGATTTATTCCTGATAGCCAACAAGAAAAGGATTATTAAGGAAAAGTTTAAGATCTGCAGGAGCTTCCCCGATTTTCCTGCTTAGTGGATAAGTCCAAACCCTAAACATGTTAATCTCTGAAAGGGGTTTTCCTGTTGTTAAAACCTGGAATACTTTGAGGTTTGTAAATATAAAGGGGAGTAATTGCGATGGTTTATATAAATATATAAGTCACTGTGCTGTATTTATATTGGTCTCTTAATAAGCATTAAAATTACAGATGGACCATGATATGAAAATAACTTGCTGCAGGGAAAATTCCCCAGGATACCTGGTTATTCCCAATATCTGCTGCTGCAATTTAGGAAGGGAAAATGTACGACAAGCCGTGTCTGATGATAATGTTGTGCTCTCCTCCTGAGTCTGCTCTTGAAAGATCTGTGATAGGAAGAAAAAAAAAAAGAAGTAATTTTAAAAGCTATTTTGCTTATCATTTCAGAGGTAGTTCAAAATGGAGAAGGGATTGGGGTGATTAGGAGCCTGTCATTACCTATCATTTTCAGAGTGGTTTATTTGAAAAGAGAAAAAAAGGCATTTTATGGCATAATCCTTTTTTTTTTTTTTCCCCTGTGTTTAAATTTCATTCAGAGTGATTTCAGAAAATGGATAATACTCGGTGTACTTTTCTGATGACTTTCCATGTTTATCTAATAAGTGCTGGAAAATCGCTTCGGGATCAGAATGTGAAGTAAGAAGTGAAATAAAAGCACTTCTCTCCTGCTCGTGGCTGGAATTTGACAGTCTGACTTCTTGAGGCAAAAAATACAAAACTAAAAGGTTGAGGTTAATGTGTGACCTCAGAGTTACAAAAGGTTCGATTTTTTAGCCCAGAAAAATACTTTCAATAAAGCAAGTGTGTTTCATGGACATTTCTGGGCCGAGGGAGGGGTTTGTTTCTGCTTTAAAACAGTTTTTTTTGTGTCAGGGAAAGGCTCAGCTGGGCTGGAGATGAACATCTCCTGTCCCTGCCTGTGAGCCCTTGGCTTTCCCTGTCGGTGCTCCCTGGATTTTGTGTTGAATTCCACGTGCTGCCTTTTGGGACAGTAATTAAAACCCGCCCCCTTGGAGTTGTGGGGTTTGGGATTTGTGTGAATCCATCAGCTCTGGAGGGATTTTCCATCCCCATGGAACTGCCTTGGCTGTTGTTTGCTGGATGCCTTGAAACAGAGAGCTGAACAATTTAGGGAAATCATCAAAAACCAGTTCAGTTCATCGGGGTCGAACTGAGAGAGGGGAAATTCAGGTTTGATGTACAAAATAATCCTTCCCTGGGAGGGTGGGGAGGCCCTGGCACAGGTTGCCCAGAGAAGCTGTGGCTGCCCCTGGATCCCTGGGAGTGTCCAAGGCCAGGTTGGACGGGGCTTGGAGCAACCTGGGCTGGTGGGAGGTGTCCCTGCCCATGGCAGGGGGTGGGATGGGATGATCCTTAATGTCCTTTCCAACCCAAACCGTTCTGGGATCTTATGTTTTATGATATTTGTCCCTTATTATTATTCTTCCTAAGCTTTCATTTGATGAAAATGTTTATGAAGCATTAATAAATAAATTTAACATATAGATTGAGCTGCTTAAAATTCTGAACTGCCAAAATACTGTTAGGCTTTCAAAACACACTTGGCAGCCAGAAGAGCCCTGTCTCCTACTGAGCTTATTATTTAAGATCATCTCACTGCCTAGGGCAGAGCAAGTAATATTCTCTTCAGAGAAAAAGCAGAAAAAATTATTTAAGGAAAAAAACCCCAAAACCTGTTGAAGCCCAAAAGTTATATTATAAAGACACAGATTTTTGCAAAAGCTCTCCTAGTGAAAACCAATGTCCTTTACCTTTGGTTCCATTAGATGACAGCCCAAGGTTTTCCTGCTGTGTCCTCTGTTATCCCAAGTGTTGCAGGGACACTGTGTTGTGCTCACAGGTGAGGATTAAGCTCACAAAGAAGGTGTTTGGGACTTTGCTTTCCTAGTGGAACTGTTTTCCATAATAAAATCCCCCCCAAATGCTTCTTTTAAAGCTCCCTGGAAACTTGTTTCAGCCCAGAGCCAGATTGTGAGTGTTCAGATATCCCCCCTGTTGGACTGGGGGCTGTCTCCTCATCCCACCCCAAAAGGTGGGCTTGGCTGGAGGAGCCCCTTCCAAGGGCTGGGCCTGGCAGGAGGTTGTTCCCAATAAATCCCCCCAGCCCTTCCCACTGCTCTGGGGGTTTGTGTCTCAACATTGTTGGGCTTTTCTGGCGCTTCTCAAATGAAAAGAAATTCCTGGGGCAGCAGCAACAGTGACCTCTCCCCATAAAATACTGTGGATTTTCCAAGGGATCCACTCTCCATCCCGTTCTCCAGGCACTGTGCCCTCCCCAGATGTGCTGCAGAGGGGCTGCTGCTGCTCTTGGTATTTGGGGTAATAAATATCAGCTCCCTGCCCTGGGATGTGCTGATGGCCCAAGGAATGTGCTGGCACTGCTCCCCATCCTGGGAGCGTTCCTTCCCCTCCATAAATTCTGCCAGCCCTCCAAACTACTCCAGAAAGAATCTTCCAAGTCATTTTATTGCTTTTGAATTTCTTGTTGTTAAATCTCTGTGCTGTCAGGCCATTGTTCCCTCTTTGCTTTCCTTCTGAGGACTGTCCAGTCCATGGTCAGTCCATCTCTTCCCAGCTCCCACCCTCCTGTTGGATTGATCCTTGTTTTCATTTCTGGTGAATCTGGGTTACACTTCAAACACCAGCTCTGGTGACTTCTTTGTTTTTCATGTGCCCTAACCAGGATTTACAGGTTTTCCCATCTGTCAGAGGAGGTTCAGCCCAAAGCTGCATTTATGTTTGTTATTTCAGAAACTTGAGCACATAAAGCTTGAACACAAATTGCTTTTGGGGACTTGTGTGGGTTAATTGGCTCTGTGTTGGGATCTGTTGGCCCTTGGTGCTGCTGCCCCAGTTCAGGTAACACTTGATGGGTTTTTCTGTCTATTTTTTAACCACTTGCTTATTTGTTTTCCCTCTTCAACTCTCACGTTGAGCGAGGGAAGAACTCTGTCAGCTGTAAAAATATTTGACTGTACTTTGCAAATATGTTTATTTGCTTAAACCGAGGAATACTGTCACTAGAAACAGGCTGAGTGGAAGATGATGAGCACCAGTGATATATTGTGGCATTTAGTCACATTAAGGAGCTTTATTTGTGTGAAGGGAGACCAAAATTCTGAATTATTCAGCTTATGAAGTTTGTAGATGCTGCTAAAAGAGCTGCTTTGGTTTGGAAACACATCAGTGTGTCAGTGTTGTGAGAGGATAAAGGTACTGAAGGGTCTGGGCTCAGTGGGGTGGGTTCCAGGGTGGCTGGGGGTGGGCACTGGGGGGTCAGGGGGTGCCCAGGGGTTCTCCCTGGGGTGTTGGGGGTTTCTTTGAGTGCACAGCTGCTCTTTGTTTGATCCAGACTCACAGACCTGCTGCCATTCCCCACTTCCCTGGATCCTGTTCCACACAGGGAGCTTCCCCAGCCTCTCTCATGTTTTGCAGGCAGGAATTGGCACTCCTTGGAGTGAGGCAGATCTGCAGTGGTCGTGTCTTTATTTGCATTTGTAGTGATCTGCAGCCCTCTCTGGATTGTGCAATCACCATATTTGTCCTCAGTTCCCTCAGTTTGCAATATTTATCTATTACTTGTTTACTTCTGAAGTGACTGAACCCCTGGCTCTGTTGGGGGTCCCTGTGTCCTTCTCTCCATTCCCTCTCCCACTTACAGGGGGAGAGAGCTGACTCTGCAGGTACCATCACTCTTTATAGGTTTCCTACTGCTCTGGGCACTTGGGCTCCTTCCTGGAGCTCATGGAATCCTTCAGGCTGAAAAAGCCCTCCAGGGTTGAGTCCAACCTGTGCCTGATCCCCACCCAGTCAGTGAGTGCCACATCCAGTCACTCCTTGGGCACCTCCAGGGATGTCCAGGATGGATGGGGACTCCCCCACCTCCCTGGGCAGCCTTTCCATGGAGAAATTCCTCCTGAATTGTCCCCTGTTAATGTTCAGTTAACCAGCACTGCCTGGATCTACAGAGAGATCTGTCCCATGGTGAACACTGAGTTACCTGGGGGAGGATGTGCTTCAAATGCCAGGGATTTGTCCCAGTCTGTGTTGGTTTGGGGTTTTGTTTTTAAAAATGGAATATAAAGAATAAACCAATTAAATGCTCAGAATGGAAATTCTTAGCTCACAGTCATGGTTTGAGGTTACTCTTTGCTGCAGCTCACACCTGTAAATCCAGAGGTGCTATGTCAGGGAAAACTGTCTGAGGGTGTCCTACTTAAAATGGGAAAAATAAGTTGTTATTGTACTCTAATAACTCCTGCAAGTTCTGCCCTTGAAATAAAGCCTTGTGGATGGTGTAATGTGAGGCACTCTGCTAAAAGAGAATTCAAATTTGGGCTGAAAAATAGCTTCTTGCTCTTTTAATCTGCATTATTCCCATGTTAAATCTATCAATTCTTTTTTTTTTTTTTTTTAAGAATTAATGGAAGTGGTTTTAAGGGGAATCTCACTAAAAAAAGACACCTGGTAGCAGTGGGAGTAGGGAAGCACTAACACTGATTTGAAGGTGTCCTCACCACTGGTGAGGAGAAATAGATGCATTTAGGACACGTAAAGAAGAAGGAGTAAGAGGGAAAAAAATACTCTAAGCCACATTTTTTTCATTATGTTTATGTTTGGTTGGGTTTTTTTTTAATTTGTTGCATAAAAGTGCAGCTCAGAGGTTCATTAATTCCCTGCCCTTTGTTGGCAGCAGGGCAACCTCTGTGAGGAGGGAGAGAACAGGAGCTGCATTTTGGGTGACTTCCCTGTAGGAAAACACAGATTTGTGGGTCTCTGATGTTGTGAACTGGAAGGTCTGAAAGGCCAAAAAACAAGGAGGCAAAACCCTTGAGGCATCAAACTGTCCCTTGCCATCAACACCCTTGTCCCAAATCCACGTCCAAGGCTGCCCTGGGTGTGAAGGGTGTTCCTAAAACCATCAGGGAATCGTTATGGGACTGCTTTTATGAGCCTGGCTTTATTGAACAGGTATTTATTTCCAGCTTCCCCCTAGTTATTCTCAGTGTTATTGCATTCAAGCTCTTACAGAAATAAGAGGCAGAAAAAGTGGTGCCTGAAGTGTCTCCAGGGAGTCCCTTCCTTAGCTCTGCCCTGTCATCCTGCAGGGCTCAGGATTCCCAGGGAAATGCCTGGAATTGGGAGTGTTTTGTGCAAGGGCACTAAAGGTGAGGCTGGGATTTGATCCCCACACCTGTTCACGGGCTCATCTTGCAGGCAGAGAGGAATTGTTCCCCTTAATGGGATCTCTTTAGGAGAGCAAACCTGCAAACATATGGAACTGATTCCCTGGCCTGCCCCTGCCAGGTTTATTTGGATACATAATGAGCTGTGGGAGGGTTTCAATCCTTGCATTGTAACCAGGGTTGGGACTTGGCTTTTGATGCTTTTTCTCTTTTACTTTTGTGTTGTTTTTTTTTTTTCATCCCAGGCCATATGTGGGTTTAGCTGCACTGATTTTCTTCTCTCAGTCAGGGTTGTGGGGAGCAGTTTTGGATCACTGCAAGTCCATAAAGCCAAGCCCTTGCTGATCACTTGAAATGTGGGGCTTTTCTTGCACTTAGTGGTGCCCAAATTGCACCCAGGCCTGTGGCTCAGCATCACACACAATATACTGCTTTAGAAACATATGGTTTAGCAAGGCACATGAAAAAAACAGGTTTATTTATCTGTAAATTATTAACAGAATTGCTCTTTTTAAGGAATAGTGTAACCTCACATTCTCATTCCTTATAAGCCATTCCTAAAGACCTTCAAATACTCTCTATGGAAAAACATTTTCTGACCCTCCTCAAAAATCACTCTGTGTGGAAATAGAGAAGGTGTTGATAAAACAGGTTTTTAGCGTGATTTGGGTTTGTTTGTTTGTTTTTAAATGGGACAGATTAACCATCTAGAAGCCAGAATATTTTTAAGGAATGATAGATTTCTGCATTCCTTGTATCTGAGATCAAGATAAGCTCAGAGCTAATCTTTATTGTTTTGATTTCCTCAGCTAAAACTGCTGGGATGGTGAGAATGAAGAACAATTGTGTGTTTTCCCCCCATATCCCATTTCCACTTGCATTTCTCAGGAATTTGCAAACCTTTGAACTCTTTAAAGGTGCTCAGTGACATTTAGGGGTGGTTTGTCCAGTGCTAAATCCGAGCTGCTGCCAGTTCTCTGTTCCCAAACAGAGCATCCAACCTGGCCTTGGACACTTCCAGGGATCCAGGGGCAGCCTCAGCTTCTCTGCCCAACCTGTGCCAGGCCTCCTCACCCTCCCAGCCAGCAATTCCTTCCCAATATCCCACTTAAACCTCCTTTCAGTTGGAAACTCTGGAGCTCTTGACTGAATGATATCCGTGGAACAAAAAAAACCGGAGTGTCTTACCTGGAATAAACACAGTGATATAATTTACTAGGAATTTTTAAGTGTTAAAGAAATTGAAGAGTTTGAACAGGCAGGGACTTGATGGAAACAGTTGGATCATCTTTCAGAGTTAGCAGAGCTGGTCATGTGTAGGTGGACTCTTTAAAATGTAAATCAGGCTAAAATGAGCTGTTAAAAGCATACTGTGAGTAGGTTTTGTTGGATTTGTTTGTGATCAAATAATGCAGGGATTTGGGAAACATAAGAAGCAAAAAAATTCCTCTTTTATGGATGCTTTTTGATAAGCAACAACAACAAAAAAAAGTAATATCTGTTCCCTTCCAGCCTCCCCCTCCTGCAGCTCTGGATATTGCACACCTGTAGCTGGAATCCAGCACGGGATCCAGATGGATTGCAAGGCCTTTGGAAAGGCTGAGAGGGAACTAAACCACTTTTCCATTCCCTTTATCCATATGAAAAGTCCAGTGTTTTGTGCCTGATGGTCCCGCAGTTGGGAGAAGGGGCTGCAGCCAGATGGGGCCCGGCTTTTACTGGGAACCTGTTTAATTCCCTGCCTTTATGGGCTCAAAATGGGTGAGGGTTTGAAGGCATTAAGTGTTTTATTGGACTGACTGTCCTTATTAATGGCATTACAGGGCAGGTGGTGCTTTTAAAGCAAATTTTGCTGCTCTCCCGGGGGTTGTGCTTTCGGGAGGGGGATGAGGTGAAGCTGAGGATAAACCCCATTGCTCTGGGGGATTGCAGGACTTGTCACTGGCTGGGGAAGAAATAGTGCAGAAAGCTCCTTATTCGAGTGCTCTTGAGACCCCTGGATGACTTTTTAATGGCTTTACAGCCTCTTACTCCAGCGGTGAGAATGAGCTTTAATTTGTGACCTTTTGTTATTTATAAGGATTCCCTTTTTTCTGTTTGTTTTGTGGAAAAGAGTCACAATTCCCGGGAGTGTCAGGAGTCACCTGTGCCAATGCCTCTATTCCTGAACCTCTGTTTGCAGACCCTTTATCTCCTTCTTTGGAAAATACACTTTATTGCCGTGGGATGGTGGAAGGTGTCCCTGCCCACGGCAGGGGGTGGGACGAGATGGGCTTTAAGGTCCTTCCAACCCGAATTATTCCGTGATTTCAAGCTTGCCCAAATGGGATCGATCCTCTGCGCTCCTGTGCAGTGTAACCTGCACTAATTCAGACATCCTTGTCTTCAATTGAACTTTTAAAAGCTTGCACAGTGTGTTTGAAATGATGGTGTGTGTTGAACAAACCCCTTGATTGCACTGTCTAGTAGGTTTTTGACAGAAATCCACGAGAAACAGTTAAGGAATAAATTAAAGTTGGAATATTAATGGTATCCAGAGCAAACAATTGCCTGTGGATTGCAAAGTAATGGAAATAATATCTGCTTTGAGAAATTACCCAAAAATCTCTTTCAGCCTGTAATAACAATAATAAAATAATGTTAAAGTGCAGTATAATTATTTCATTTTTTAATTTAAATTCTGTGTAGTGGGTGTTGCTTACTGCACAAGATGAATTGTTGAATAATAATAATAATTTTCTCTGGGCTGATAAAGAGCCTTTCTACAGGTGCATCCTCCAAACTCTTTACTCTTGGATTATGTAATTCTGAGATTGGATGTGGACTGGATGAGTGGCATTGCACACTTGCCATTTCCACAGGAGCTTTTTTTTTTTGGAGGCTGTTTTTGCTCTTCTGCTTTAGCTCACGCTTTGATCTTTCCAAGTTTCAGAGCTGGTTTTGTTTCTCTGACAATTTTTGGATTTAAACTCCAGGAATATGAACTGCAAACGGGTGGGGAAAATATGAAATGCTTCCCTTGCTTGCAGGGAGGACGAGGTGGAAGTGTTTGAAACTCTGCCTTTCCTGCCAGGGGTGTTTTGTGTCCCATTTCCATCTCTGAAAACAGAAGGTGAATTAATTGTACCAGGTGGAGTGTCACTCTGGCTTTGTGATCTTGGGCACAAAAAAAAAATCATCTTTTCCAGGCAGAGCCTGTGAAGGAGTTGGGAGTTGCTGGGCCCTTCCCTGCTTGCTGGTGCCAGTCCTGGGATGCTGGGTCGGATCTCCTGGAAAAGGCAGGAGTTCCCTGGGCTCTGTTCCCTCCCTGAGGCCTTGGCAGGGACGGGACCTTCCCAGAGCTGGTGGCCAAAGTTCACCCCCCTCTCAGGCTGAGCCTGCTGGTTTCAGGTGGCAGTGGCTGAGCTTCTTCTCCAGACTGTGAGGAATTCCCTTGTCCAGCAGCAGGGACAGTGCTGCAGCACACACTGTGCTCAGGGAGAAAGGCTTGGGTTAAAGAGCTCTGCCCTGAAAGCTCCAAACTTCAGTGAGCACCCTGACATCTGTGAAATCCAGGCTGCAGCAGCACAGAGCTGAGGAAACTTGGGAATCTCTGCCTTTCCAAAATGTCCTGCATCAATTCCATCAATTCTGTGGATTCTGAGCTGAACTGAGGAGGTTTTAATACATCCATCAGACTCCTTTGCCTTGACTGTCACGTGGGGCTGATGAACGTTATTTCTGGTGTTTTAGCTGTGCTGCTCTTCAGGTTTTGGGTATAATCCTGATTCCTTCCAGCAACCTGGGCTGTGTAACCTCCCTTCCACATTTTTTTTGTCCCTGTCCCTACAGAGGAGATGCTTGGAGTGCCTACAAACAGCAGACAGACCCCAGAGGCCTTCATTTAGTCATTCATGATTTATGGCCTTGGGAATAAAGGTCTTATCTTTCTCCAGAAGCAAAAGAAAACAAAATGAACAGAAATCACAGAAAATGTGGTTTGAAATCAAGAAAACAAAATATTTAACCCTGATCTGTCAAAATAGAGCTTCAGCCAGTTCTTAAGGTTCCTCACTCATTGTGCTTCTGGTGTTATTATTATAGTTGTTATTATTATTAGGATTATTATTATCCCATCATAAAACAGCTGAAAAAAATATTTTCTCTGTGTGGATTTTTGGATTGAGCTCTTTTAGCCTCTTTTTTTTCTCTTTTGCCTCCAAAACTTCACATGAGAGGAGAGACTTTGGTAACCACCGTCGGTTTGTGTTGTAGCTTATTTTGTGCTACAAACACCCCACCATTTCCAGGGGCTCTTTGTACTCGTTTTTCTTTAGGCACTGCTCAAAAACCAGCCCAAATGTTATTGTCTGAAGTGTTTGGGAGTTATTTCTGGCAGGGAATGTGCCTTGTCCCAGGCAGGCTGGACCTGCTGTGACAGTTCCCTGTTGGATCTTCCTCCCTGCTGTGGGGCTGAGGCACCTGAGGGCAGAGACCTCCTGGCATTCCTGCCTGGCTGCAGAGCCACAGCGACAGGGAAAACTGGGAAGTGGATCTTTCTAGAACAGAAAAATCACTTCAATCCCAAATTATCTCCTCATGGAAGCGCTTGGGGGATTCTCAGTTGCTCTGCACAGCCGTGGTACCTCCAGTGTCAAACACCACTGTAATACCTGTGGATTTTTTATGGATCCTGCAGGTTTTTTTCTCTTCCAAGTCAGGCTTTGCTTCCCTCTGCAGTAACATCTGGTTTTGATATAATGAGGAAGAGAGTTGAACGCTTCTTCAGAGCTACACTCTATTTATTACAGATATCTTCAGAAATTTTCTACTGTTTGGTAATAAAATTTAGTTTGTTTCCTAGAAAAATTCCTCTGCAAGTTTCTCTCGATCAAACCCTGAAAGCTTCCTCTGGCAGTCCTGGGATTTTCTGCTGGAGCCATTTTTATCAGTTATTCTTTCAGGAATTAGGCAGTGGTTATTCCTCATTATTGGGAGGGCTTTCCCATATCCTACACGAGTCACAGCGTGTGCTGTTACTGCTGTTCAGAGGAAATAAAGCTCTTAACAGATTTGGTAAGAGCTTCATTTGGAGAAATTACCCAGAAATTTGAGAAATTACCCAAAGCTGCAGCTTTTTTTTTTTCCTACTTAAATTCAGATTAATCAGCTGTGGCAGCAGTTGTTCTTTGAATTATTTCTCCCAAGGTCGTCTGTTGAGCAGTAACATCCCTGAAAGGGCTGTGCTTGTGCAGGTGAGTGTTCTCTGTGACAGGGACTGCCCTGGGACAGCAGGGCTGGGCATCCTCCCTGCCATGGAAAGCCATGAAAGCCCGGGAATGAGTGAGGAATGCGGGGCTGTCCCGGCTCTCTCTCCTCCCACCCTCCCCTGGGCAGGGCACACTCTGCCCTCGCTGTCTTCAAGAGGCCATTTGCTGCTTTTTGACAAAAAGAAAAGCCTCCCTCCTCCCCCTCCCTTTTTTTTTAAGGCAAAGCTCTGCAGGCCCTGTGAATTATTAAGATCTGTTAGCACAGTTGCTCTTTCTTGGGGAAATTGGCTGTCAGAAGTAGCAAGAGAGCTCTTAGAAGTCTCTTTGCTTTTGATTAAGTGGAACAGTTGGATCGGTAACAGATTCCAGATTTTATGTGACAGTTCCTCATTTCTGCACAACCTGTGTGATGAGAGGGGCTCTGAAATGTGCCTGTGCAGCTCCATCCATGTGCAAGTGGAAATCCAGGGATTTATCCCAATTTTAGGCACTGGGTGTGCAGGCACAGACACAAATTGTGTCACACTGGGCTCCTCCTCCAGCACAAAACATTAACAGCTGTCCACAGGGCTGGATTCCCTCCTGGCTGTTCCCTCGTGGGGTGGAATCTACAGTGACACATCAAACACTGTGTCACGTTGTAACATAATTTTATTAATTATATGACTTATTAATAAAGCCACAGCCCAAATTCTTTATCATTACGAAGTGTTGGCTTTGATAACCATCTTTGTGAGAATCACAGTACACAGCTCTCCTTCTCTGTACAACCAGGAAGGCTGGCAGGAAGTGTTCGATATTTTGGGGATATTTTGGAATATTTTCTTTGCCTTCCCTGAGGATTTCTCCTCAGCAGGTCCCTCTCCTGCCTCAGTTGTGGCTGCAGAGGGTTCAGTTCTCCACCCTGGATCATCCCTGTCTGAAGGGGATGAATATGCATCTCACTGAAAGCTGCTGGGAGAAATGTTTTGAAGTTGTACCTCCTCTTGAAACAGGTTTTCAGCTCTGAGGATTAGCTGCCTAATTAGCATACATTAGCATATCTAACTGTCTGTGCCGTGGAAGGAGGTTTGAGGTTTGTTTGTCGCAGGAGGGTGAGATGAAATGTGTTTGAATCTTTGAAATGGAACATTTGGGGTTTTTTTCCTGGACAGTTTTGGCCTGGGCCACGTTAAAAAGCTGGAAAGACCACGGAGTGAACCTTCAAAGGGGCAACAGGATATAGAGGTCTTGGAATTTTCTGGTTTCAGGGCTATTTTCTGGACTCAACATGGAAAAACTTAGGGCTTCTGGAATGTTTTTGGTCCCTATAGTGGAGCCCTGGCTGAGCTGCTGGGCTCTGAGAGAGATGGTTCAAGGTGCAGTTGGTGTTTTAGGTTGGGAATGCTGTTTCTCCAGAGTTAATCCTGGCTTTGATGCCAAATGTTGCCCCTGAGATGGAATAAAATCCCTCCCCAATGACCATTATAGTGTGGGGCCAACCAGGAGGCTTTTGTAGGAGGTGATATGGGGGCCTGGTGGGCACTGAGTGGAATATGGATCCTGTGCCCTGCTGGATGATTGCCTGGGATGGATAATGGCTGCTCTGGGAAGGGTTATTCCCATTGGGATGCCTCTGGAGCACTGGGTTCCATGTGGAGCCCCTCAGGTGGGTGGGCTGGGGGAGCCCAGCAGGAGCAGGAAAGAGCTTCTTTCTCTGCATGTGCCCAAGAAGAATTAAAAGCAACAGAAAAAATTACCAAAATGGACAGAAATTTCCATTGTGTATCAGTGTTTTGGGGTTTTTTTTTCCTTCCAAGAAGGATGTTCAGACACTGGAACAAGCTGTCCAGAGAGAGGTTGGAACCTTCAGCACTGGAGATGCTCCAGCTTGTGTGAGCAGCATTACCCAGCTTGTGATCTGGTTGCAGGGATTGGCCTCGGGAGGTTTTCAGTCTAAATTTTTCCGTGATTCCTTTGCTGGAAGAATTTTTGGAGGCCAGCTCCTCACTTGAGGAATTGTGTGGCCCGGAACAAGCTGCCTGTGCTCTGCTTTAACACAAGGGTGGTGTTCAGAGATGGGACACGAGGAGCAAATCAATATTAGGAACAGAATTTCCCTCTCAGGTGCCTCCTGTGCCACGCTGTGGAATTGCTTCTTTGATCTCACCTCCTTTTCTGAGGCAGAAACATTTGTCCTGCAGTGTTTCAGTCTTAAAGAAATTAAAGCTCCCTGAACTGAAACATCCAGTTTGCTATTTAAAGCTGTGGGAACATTCACTGGTGGTGGTGCATTGTGATCTGACCTCTTTTTATATCCCCCAAAATATAGAAATAAATATATTGCCAGCACTCCATAGTACAGCCTTTGCCATCCCTCTGTGCTTTCACACTTGTTTTCTTCTCTTTTAAAATGTTGTTCCACAGTTGCTTTCTGCTGGAATTCCGAATCCCAGTTTCCTGCAGCACAGCAGTCAGGGCTCAGGGTGATGTCAGTTGAACAAAAAGAGGTTTTTGTGCCAGGTTGTACAAAATAAATGAAAATTAAAGACGAGGGCACTGCCAAACCTCTTGGCTGTAAATGCCAGAGCTGATCTGTGTCCGGGGTGTGACCTGGGCACCTGCCTGGCATGGGATGGATCTGTCCCTCCAGGAGAAGGGATGCTGTGGCTGCCTCAGCTCCCTGCTGCAGGAAAACCTCCTCTGCTCTGGAATCTCAGCCTCAGGATGTTCCATAACTTCTAATGGAACTTACAGCAAAGATCCTTCAAGGGGACCTTATTCTTAACGAGGCTTAACGAGCTGTGTTGGCAGTGGGGGGGAGTTTGTGGGAGATCCTGGGTGCCAGTTCACTCCCCACCTAGAAATGGTATTTTAGAAAATGAGAGGAAGCTGGTAAGAGGGAGGGAATAATTGGTGAGATATAATCAAGGTATTTTTCTTTTAGCATGTTATCTGCTTCCTCTTGGAGGAAAATATTTCCTCTGAACTATCATCACAGAAAGGTCCACCGTGGGATTTTGTGCTCTGAAACCAAAGGCTGCTCTGGGGGAAGTTGCTAATTAGGCAGAAATGGGATTTAACCTGTCTTATCTTTAAAGGCCAGTTCATCCTGTCATATCTGCATTCAGTTGTGAGAGCACAAGTGTAGAATCCTTTTAAGACACAAAATCGAGTCCTGCCTTTGTCGTGTTGAGCAATATTTTCACCAGTTTCTGTGGGCCAGAACTTGTTGTTCCTTGTTTTCAGGCAGGTTATGGAGCATGGAAGGAAAAATGGTTTGGTACCTCCAGCAGGATTTCTTGGCACACACCTGTGTGTGATGAGAAGTTACTGAAATGAAGGAGTAATTAATTCCTCCTTGAAGAGAAATGAAGGCAAGGAGTGGGGCTGAGCTTACCTAATGCAGCCCCCGAGTTTAAGTGAAGGCAAGGTTAAATAAACCCATATTTATGTTTGAGGCAGACGTAGATCCAGTTTTATCAAGACAGAAGGATTTGGAGTCCCCTCTTCTGTGAATAAAACCTCCTGCAGGTGCTGTGCCAGGGCTGGATCCTGGGGGAAAATCATGCCCATAAAGCCAGACTCCAGTCTGGATCCCTGTTGCTGTGATAAATAGATAAAACAGCTCAGGAAAGCCTTTGTTAAATCCATGGTTACTTGTGTATCCCTCTGTGCCTTGGGGGAAGCTGGAATGGTTTGTTGGGTAAAGCAGCAGATTTATAACTAAGGAGATGTTGGATTTTGTTGTGAGTTGGCTCTGGTGGGAACTCCCACGCAGGAGGGCTGTGCTCAAGTGTTTCATCTCACCCTAAAGCTGGTTGAGGGACTGTGTGTTGGAAAATAAGAATAACATGCATATAAATTGTTTATTAGAAGAAAGGTTCAAAGATCATTGTACTTTATATAGACACAGTGCATTGGGCTTCATGGAGAAAATGAGGCTGCTTTGTAATTAGGGAAGGGGAAAGATTCACTTTGGTGGGAGCCACAGACAGTCCCGAAATCTTCAGAATTACTGGATGCTGATTTAAAAAAAAAAAGACAAAAAAAAGTACAAGTCTTTTGTCAATGTGTTGTCCTCCAAAACTCCCAGTCACAGTGGCAGATGAGCATGTTTGGAGTGGAGTTTCCATTCCAGGGTCACAGAACACGGAGGGCACACGTGGGGTTTACAGAGGGCTCGGGCCACTCCTCTTCCCCCTGGTTCAGTTTTCTTTGCCAGCCTCGTTTCCTGGGAGCAGCTTTTCACTGGTGCTCTGATGTGAGTGAAATGAAGTGTGCTGGCTTTTGGAACCCAAGGTAAAGGCAGGCATTTAAATTGGAGCAACGTTGCCTCAGCGTCACAGGAATTCTGGATTTACTCCGTGGCACGAGATTTCCTGGTTGCTGATTTATCTCCTTTCCCATCTCTTTAGATGAGATCCATAGGGAATATTTCTCCTATAGCTGGAGACACTTGTTGCACTTATTATCTGACCTCGGGGAGTGCCTTTGGATTCCAGTGGACGGCTGTAAAGAATTTAATGAGTTGAAATAAAGAGCAGAAAACACAAAGTAAATACAATGGCAAAACCTCAACTTAATAAATGGATAATCTATAAATTTAAACTAATTTGAATAGCATGTGCCTGTGTAAATAGTAGCTTTGAGTTGTGGCACTAGGGAGAGGGGAAAGATGTAAAACTGGAGACTTCTATTTTCTTGCTCCAATTTAAACAGTGCCTGAAACTGGTTTATCACTGTTCAGTGGCACCTGAGTGTGCTGAGCAGATTTTGGTGTCACTGTGGATGGAACTGTTGCCTGACAACCACCAAAATCAATGTAATAATGAAAAATAAGGGAAGAATGAAATTCATTGTTCAGGTGGAAGGATAAGACACATGTGAGTCCCTGTGGAGCTCACGAGTTGGGTTTATCTGGAATTCAGGAGCTGGTTCTGGGCTGACAGGGATGCCACTGGTTTGGTGGTGCAGTGTCACGACTTCAGATCTTCCTAATAAAGCAATTTTTCCTGCAGCAAACTGGGAGGAAGCCACAATTAACTAAAAACATTTACTTTTGCTCTCCAGGAAGGAGAATCTGCAGCAGCTAATGGCTGCCAGCTCCTCGGAGCCTTGGGCTGTGGGGAGGGTGTGAGTGATCTCTAACACCAAAATCAGGCTGGCCCCTGGGATGGAAGAGCTGTGCAGAATAAATAATTAGAAATTATGGTTTGTTTTTCAGAAAATGAGACATCCATAAGAAGCGACACAAACACTAACCTAATAAAACATTGAAGGTCTTTTTTTTTTTTTCCTCCTCATTACAAGAGGAAAATTTGAACAGCTGCAAGAACTAAGCACGACCTCCCAAGTTGTGTGCAGGCAAAAAAAATAAAATACAAAATGTGCAATTTTCATAACTTTCATAATTTCGTAGCTTTTCATGGTTTTCATAAATGTGCAGTTTTCACGTGCTCCTTCCTTTCAGGCAATTACTGTTCTCTCAGGGGTCAGAAAACAAAAAGCACCATCAGAGAGGTGGATCCAGGGTGTGGGATGTGGGTACATTGGTCAGGCATCCCTGGCAGTGACTGGGCAACCCTCAGGAGCAATGGGAGAATGAGAAACCCCAGAGTTCAGACTTTGCAAATTTGCTTTTGGTTTGCACAGAACCTCTCTCTGCCTCCTGTGTATTTTCCTCTGTGTTTTTAATAGCAGGAGAAACATTATTTTATCGGTGTCTTCTTTCTTTAGGCTCCAAATTAGTGTAAATTAATCACAGTTAGTGGCTGCTCCTGCAGGAAGCACTTGGAGGATGGATGGCTTTTGTGTGTGTTTAATATGTTGATACTTCTTGTCAAATAGACTTTCTCATCCTGAGTGTTCTCTGAGTAATGGAAGATGAGAGGGGAAGGGAATTAAATCCCATTTATTGCGTGGCTTATTGTTTCTCTCTTTCATCCCTGAAAAGCTCGGAAAGATTAATTCCTGGATGACAAACATCTCAGCTCTGGATATCCAGCTGAAACACGGGGTGGGTCTTTGGCCCCATAATAAATTTATTATGATCTTTGCAGTAAAGAGATAGGAAATAATGCAAAGTTGACAGAAACCCCCAAATCTCCACCCTGATAAACGGACAAAGGATTGTTCCACAGTGGATGTTCCTGGACCAATCCAGGGCCGTGTTCCCAGGAGGAAGCAGAGCAAACAGCCCAGGGGGGAGCTGGCTCCTGGTTTATTTTGTCCTCCTCGTAACAGCAGAAACACAAAGTTTGTTCTTACAAAGCACTAAAAATGTCATAACACAGAATGTCCTTTTTAGGCCTGCCTGGATGCTCTGCAGAGCAGTTATTTATGTGCTGCAGCTTTCTGCCACTGAAGCAGAATTACAATATTTTAGGTATTCAGGGAGTTGTTTTGAAGCCCTTTGGGCACCAGGGAGACACAGCATTTATTTGGAATTGCTGTGAGGGTTCCGTGTGTGGCTTGTTCAGAGGTTCAGGGCAGGGATCAGTTGGTTACAGCACGTGAACCCTGATGTGCAGTCAAGGATTCTGCAGGAATCCTGGTTACACAGCCATTAATCCTGCAGTTCATTTGCTACTTCCAGGGTGTTATTTCCCCTTCTGAGTGGGGTTGGAAGTCTTGGGTGCTCTTACCTCTGGAAGGAGATGCTCCCAGCTGTGCTTGTGGGATCATCTGGATTTCCATCTGAGTGGAGAGGGGGAATTCCTTCCCTTTGCCTCCTGCCCCGTCCCCCTCACTGCTGGTGGCTGCAGTTCCCAGGAGGTGCCTGACAAACAGACTGGGGGAAAAGTGGGAATGGCAGAAGGGAAGGGACCAGGGGGAGGAGGGAGTGACCCTGAGAGGGGTCAGGCTGTGGGAGCAGGGAGCAAATGTGACCTGGGAGGATGGAATCCACACTCAGGCTGTGCTCTGGGGGTGCCACTGAGGGGGGACACAGGAGCACCCTGAGGGCTCAGAGGAGCAGCACTGAGGTCAGGACAGACTCAGGGCCTTCTCCAAAGTTCAGACACAGCTCTTTGCTGTGGTTTCCAGAGTGTGTCTCAGGACCTGTGTTGTGCTGAGTCACCTGTCTGTGCTCCCAGAGCTCGGGTGGGAATGGTGACCTGTGTGTCAGGTGGGGTTCTGGGAGGTCCTGGCAGTACTCCAGGACCTGAGTGTCAGCGGGGTCCTGTCTGTTGTATGTGACACCTGGGACCCATCTGCGTGGCCTCCTTTGGGCACAGCCTGGGATCAGCACTGAGGATGGAGAGCAGCGTGCTGGGGAGTGTCCTGGGCCCTCCCCGAGCCTTGTCCTGAGCACTCAGCCCTGCCTTGAGCCCTGCCCTGAGCCTTGGCCTTAGCACTTAGCCCTGCCTTGAGCCCTGGCTTGAGCCTTGGCCTTAGCACTTAGCCCTGCCTTGAGCTCTGCCTTCAGCTCTGTCCTTAGCACCCAGCCCTGCCTTGAGCTCTGCCTTGAGCTCTGTCCTGAGCCTTGAGCTCTGTCCTTAGCACCCAGCCCTGCCTTGAGCTCTGCCTTGAGCCCTGCCCTGAGCCTTGAGCCCTGCCTTAAGCCCTGTCCTTAGCACTCAGCCCTACCTTGAGCTCTGCCTTGAGCTCTGTCCTGAGCCTTGAGCTCTGCTTTCAGCCCTACCGTGAGCCCTGAGCCCTGCCTTGAGCCCTGCCCTGAGCCTGAGCCCTGCTCTGAGCCCTACCTTAAGCCCTGAGCCCAGCCTGGCCAGGGTGTCCCAGCCCATGCCCTCAGTGTGCTGGGCACCTCAGTGTCACCCATGGCTTTACCCCATGACACTTCATGTTTTAGGGTGTTTTCATAACTATTTTCCTTTCTCTGATGTAAGGAGACTAAAAAAAAAAACAACCTTAGAAAGGGAAGGAGACCTAAATATTCCAATTTCTTTTTTAAGGTTTATTTGAATTTTCCACCCTAAGGCTGAAGTAATTGCTGGTGTTTTGTGCAGAGCTGTCCCTCCCCACAGGTCTCCTGAGCTGCTCCTGGCACGTGTCTCAGTCAAACCTGAACCTGCTTTTAACAACAAAATCCCTCTAGTTCCTAATTTTTGGAATGCTCCCCTGCCATTTCTGGTGCCTGCAGTCCCTCACACGGGTGTGTTAGCTGGGGATGGCAGGGGCTGGGGGATTCTTTGTGTGGTTTTGAGAGGAATGGGTTCCCTCTGTTTGGTCTTTCTGGGTGATGGTGCCGAAGCACAAATATTGAGTTACTCAGCCAAAGTCACCCCTTTGCAACGAGGAGGAATCAAACACAGGCATTTTCATTTTTATTTATTTTTGGAACCTTCCCCATTGCTTCCTATAATTTATTTTTTTTTTAATCTTTCAAGTGGAGCAAGCCTTGTCCAAAAAGCTTTGTTTTCTGCATTTTGATTATTTCCTATAGTAGTAAATATCCCACTGCTTTATTAAAATAAAACCCAACCAAAGAAAAACCCCCAAACCAAACCCACACAAAACCCTCCCACAAATTCAAGGTAAACCCCAAGCAAGGCTGGTTTTATTTGTGGGATTAGTTTCTGCTTCCTTGTGGCTGTAGCTTAAAGACACAGATCAGGACAGACAATGTGGTTTTGTGGGGAAAGACGGAATGAAACATCCCAGGATTTTCTTTGAAACCCTATTTAGTGTTTATAAATGTTATAATGTTTAAAAATAGTTTTATTTGATTTCCTCTCCCTCTTTTCAGATGTGGGTATTTTCCTGCATAGTAAATTCAGCTATGTGTTTATATATAAAAAACCCCCTTGGTTTTGAATTCTTTCAAAGTCAAAAATCAACCCATTCCAGATCAGTTTTAACCCAGATATTTCAAACGTGATTTGGTTTGAGAGAAACAGTTCTGTGAGTGCTCCCAGCAAATCTCTCATCCCTCTGGGCAGATGCCATTAAATAAACATGTGTTCACTACTACATAAGAACATTATTTTTCTAATGTGGCAAGTGCATGACAAGCACAGAAGGCTCAACTGTCAAACTTGGAAAAATATCTGTGGAGCTAATTCTGGGCCTGCTCTGAAAGCAGCTTTTGCATATGCTCTGAGTGGTGTTTTTCTGCATAAAATTCTTTACTTTTGCTTTTAAATATCCAGTATAATCTGGGACTGGAATAAGCCATGAGGTAATAACAGAGCATCGCTGAACCCCCCTTCAGGGGAATGATTTAAAGGAGGATTTGTGCTGATAAAAAATAGGTGGTGTTAAAACACCTGGCATTTGTCAATACAATTAGTATGGATTTGATTTGACTGAGTCATTCTGGAGAACTTTCTCCTCTTTAGACATTTGGAGTGGGCTGAACAGAGGGAAATGAGCACAAAACCCCACCTGCTCCCCTGAAAAGGAGATCAGTTGAACTGCAGGTTGGAGACTGCAAATTCTGTTCTTTGTAACCCCTTGTGAAAGGGGAGTTCTGCAGGTACTTGGGACAAAATCCAGTTTACTGGACATTGTACTCATTAAATATAAATATATAAAATCCTACCTTTTAAAACAAATATTTCAGATTTTTGCTTTTACAGATCTGAATAAACCAGGTGAAGGAATGCAAGGTGTGCTGGATGGAAAGGCATCGTGTTCTAATACCTGATAAAAAACCACCTTTAAACCCAATATCTTCAATTATTCCCAATTAACATTATCAACTACCTGCCAGGGTGAGAGCAGTGCAGAAACCCCCTGTGCTTAAATAATCAGGTTTTCCTGTTTGAACTTCTGACAAGGGGCTGTTCCTAAATTCAGGTTCCTGGTTCTTGTGTCCAGCTGTGTAGGTGGATCAGTGTGTGTGTCACTGCTCTGCTGGGATGTCACCATGTGAATTCTTCCAAAGTCTGGTGATTTGCATTGAAATTATTGAGCTGACCCCCCCATTTGTTTGAACTCCATGTGTGGGGGTGATTGTAGTTGGGTTTGTCTCCTGTCCATGCTGTTCTGCTCTGGAGTGTTCCTCACTCAGGTTCTTGGGGAAGGCAGAGGTTTTGCCTTCTCCTCCTCCTCTGACTCCCCAACAGGAGGCTCAGTGCAGAACATGGAAGGTTTGAGTGTCCCATTCCCTTGGGATGCTGGAGTTGGGGTTTATCCTACAAGGGAAGGGATGAAAAGCTGTGAAAATTCCCTTTTGCATCCGTGCCTCGTTCCTCGCCTCTTTGCATCCCCTCAAACCTGCCTGTCTCTTCTGCAGCCAAATGTAATATTTACTCTGGGCCAGTGGGAATTAGAGCCCTTAACTGTGAGGAGAAATGCAAAAATGTGTTAGAGCTGAGTGGTTGAGGATGGGGAACAGGCTGCCTGGAGTTCTCTGCAAGCCATGAGGAGCTCCAGGAGTGTCAGGACTTGAGACAAGCTCAGGGAAGAGAACAGGTTCTAGAGGAAACCAGGAAATTCAGGATAAGAAGTGAAAAGTTTTGGTGAAGCTGGTCTTGGGCATTTCCTGACCTTTTGTCTTTTAATTATTTTTGTTGTCTAGTTTGTAGTTTGCTTTGTAGCCTTGGAGTAGCGAAGTCTTGACTGCAAAATTCAGCAGCAAATTGTGGTTGTGGCTGGTTTTTGGAATCGTGGAATGTCCTGAGCTGCAAGGAACCCCCAAGGCTCATCCAGTCCAACTCCTGGCATGGACACCCAACAATCCCCCCCTGTCCCTGAGGGCGTTGTCCAAACCCTCCTGGAGCTCTGGCAGCCTTGGGGCTGTGCCCACTGCCCTGGGGAGCCTGGGCAGTGCCCAACCAGCCTCTGGGGGAAGAACCTTTCCCTGAGATCCAACCTGACCCTCCCCAGCAGAGCTCTTGGAGTGGTTTCAGTGTGTCCTAAGAAGTGATCAGGATTAGTTTATGGAATTTGTCAGGCTGAACACCTCAGGAAGATCAGCCCATCCTCTTTCTGCTGACAGGTGCCCCTGAGTGTCCCCATTCTCCCTGGGCAGTGAGCAGGGAGGCAGCAGGGAAGCCTTTCCTCTGGGCAGCTTTCCCTGGATTGCTGCTTCCCAACCTGCACGGCATGGAATGATGGCTTTTGGAGGCCCATTGTAAACTTAAATGAATTGTCAACAGAGATTACAGCGTTAGCAGGGCCTTCCTTTCCTGGATGCTGCCCAAACATGATCTAATTCATTAGATCTATCTGACAGAAATGACCAGGGGTGCCTGTGAGGAGAGCAGGAGGTGCTGCTCTTGTCCATGTCCTGGAGGGTCACAGGGGTGGAACTGGGATGGGCTCAGGCTCCTCCATGGGAATGGAGCCCCTGGGCAGCTCCCCAAAGTTCCCCATAAATTCCCCTTTTGGGCAGTTCCATGTGAAGCTCCCCATGAAATAGTTTTGGTCACAAATTCCTCTGTTACGGACCAAAAAGTGATCCAGTGAAACCAAACTGTTTGAATGTTTTAGGCAGCAGACAGACAACAAAAGGAACTGATTTTACAGCAGCTCGGGTGAAGGTGACCTGCCTCAAACATGTCACCTCTCAGCCCTCTGCTCTGGCCCTATGAAACATTGCTGGTGTCTGACTTTGAAGGAGTACATTTCCCCAAACCTACTAAAAACGATGTGCAAAAATAAATCCAACCCGTTGCTCCTCTGCTCAGTTACTTGTTGGGCCTCATATTTATACAATCAGTGGGATCTTTTAATAAATGGGGCTTAGTGACACTCTAGACACAGTCAATTACTTTTTAAGGTTTAAAAAGCTGGAAGTTTAGTAATCACAATGCTGAGAATTGTCTGAGAATGATTGTTGTAGATTTTTCCAAGTAGTAATCACAGGCCCTGCTTAACCAGCTCCATATGGCCCAAGGCATGTAGGCAGGCTCTAAGTGGGACAAAGAGTGTTGGAGTCTAATGAAATATGCAGTAATCATCAGGGCTCTGCGAGCTCTGTACATTATTTCACACTGCTGCCTCGAAACAAAGAACAGGATGTGGCACATTTAATGCTTTCCCCTTGAGACTCCATTGGAGTAAAGTTCAATTTTTAATTCAAAAGGCAAGGGAAGCTTGCTACGGAATTAAAGATGTGGATGCTGCCCAGATGAGCTATAAATAACTTATCCACCACCAGCAGAACCTCTCCAGTGGTCGTGAGGAGATAAATGCACACCCCTACAAGGGCACACTCATCCTGGACCTTTTCTCTCGGATTTGGGGTTGGTTTTGTGGTTTTTTGTGTTTTTTTTTCTGCTGAGTAATTCAGTTGTGAAAATGGCCCCCAGTTAAACTGGGAGGGGCAGTTTGGTGCCACGTTCCCTCAGCTCCTTTCGGGGTTCTAGAGCAGGTGGGTGAGCAGGTGGGACTGTGTTGTCAGATGGGTGTTCCAGTGCATTTTGCCTGGGGAATCTGTAGTTCCATCCTGGAAAAGATGCTCCTTGGATATCAACCCCACAGCTCCTGCAGGGAGCTGCTCTTCCCTGGCACGGCTCCCAAAGAGAAAATGTTGTTATTGTAGTGAGGTAATATTTCAGTCTTGATAGATCTGAAATTGCTCCTGAGCTTCCTCCCTCCCGTTCTCCTGTTTGGATTCAGATGTGTCCTGGTATCCACTGGGAGCCAGCCAGGACTAAATTAAAGCTTCCCCTGACAAGGCTCTGGTGTGCACTTGTTTGATGGGAATATCTCAAGAGTTTGGAAGGGATCATTCCTAAGCACTGGGAGGACTTAAAGCATTAAGTACTTTCTTAAAAAAAAAAAATAATCTATGTTTAAAAGTGTCTGTGGTGCTTTCCATAATATTTTCTTGAATAATGAATTTATTTAATGTTTTTAAAGGCTGATGAAGAATATAACACTCTTGTACACACACACACACATATATATATGAATCTTATTTTCCTTTGATACACCAAAGTAAGAGTTTATTAAACAGCAACAAGATTAAGCCAGTCACTTCCCCTTCTTTCTTAATTTGTAGTTTGAAAAGGAACCAGATGAGAAGTTAATTTGTTTTTTTGCTCTTGGTTAAGCTTGTGTGTATTTGACTCTGTAACTTTTACCAAAATTGAGCTTATTTACAAATGTTTGCACACTGACTCCTGTGTTTCTCTGCTTTTAGTGTTCTCCTGCTACATTCATTTTGTACTAATGCAGTGGCCAACTTTTGAGTCTTTTGGACTAATTGGTGCCTGATGTCACATTAAAAGGAATTTAAAATATACAGAGACCAAGAGGGAGTTGAGTGGGGTCGTTCTTTCCTTGAGATGGCAAAGCAAAGACACTCAGAGCAGTTCTTATGAAATGCAGAAGTGACAGCAGTGAGAACAAGTATCTGTTGCCTTACGGATTTGCTGACAATTCATTGGGAATTTGTTGGGAACGAGAAGAATTTTAGGTATAAAACACTGCTTATCCAACTTGTTTTCCCATTACAGTGGCAATCTCTGTCCTGCTGGAAGTGGTTAAATAATTTGTGAGCCTTTTACTGTTCTGTGTTGAAAAGATTGTCACGTGTGGGGAAGTTTCTCTTCCCTAAACATAGGGACTTTGTGCGTTTTCTACCAAGGTTCTGGCAGTTTTTCACGACTTGATTGAGTTTAATCTTGCAGAAATAAAAAATATCAAGAATTTTTTGCAGAATTGCCCCCACTGACCCAATTTTGATTCCTTTCTGACATCACAAGGTGAAGGGGGCAGAAGGAGTGATCCAGGGGGTGGTTTTTTATGTAAGACAGCTTAGGATGGTAGCTCAGAGCAATTACATGCAGAGTTATTAAACTGGGATTATCTCCCTGTTGCTACCCTCTTTCAACAACCTAGATATGTTCTGGGGAAGTTTAAATGCATTAGAGGTGGATTTTTAAGCCAGCAAAATAATATCTGGAATAATTGTGATGCCTTGTGCTTGAAGGCAAAGGCCTTTTACAGGCTGCAGGGGTATCAAATAAAATAAATTGTCTGTAGCATCAATCATCGACCCGTTAGTTATATTGATAATTATGTTTTATCAGGGTAAAGAATATATAATTTAATACATTTCCAGCAGGATATGTTTCCAGTTGGTTTGTATTTTGTTGGAGGGGGAGTAAGCAAACCCAGACTTTTAGTAATCTTCAGATGAAGCTTCATTTGCTGTCAGATCATGTTTAAATGTTACCAGTGAGTGAGATCCTGTGGCTGAGAGAGCTCTGATGTATCAGAAGGGGGGTTTTTCCCTCCTGATTTGCAGCTGAACTGGAGCTCTGGGATTTGTGTTCAGCCACGGAGGGGTGGGGATGTGGTTTGCAGCACTTAAGAGCTGCTTTTTTACATCCCCGGTGTGACAGAGTCAGTTAAAGTCTGGCTTTGCTGCTCCCGGGGTAGGGAGGGGAGAGTTTGGGGCTGGTGGAAGTGCGAGATCCCTCAGAGATGGAGAACCAGCTCGGGTTTGCTCACACGAGGGGCAGCCCCGGTTCTTGCTGGGGGCTCTTGCTTTTTGACACTCCAATTGTTGACAGGAAGGCAGATGATGGTGGCCCTTCGATGGCCACAGATTCCTGCCTCCTCTCCCTCCCCTCCTGAGCGAGAACGATCCCGTGGATTCCCTGTCACAGCGGGGCAGGATCCCGGTTTGCCTGGGAATCCCTGGGGCTGATGTTCTGAGGGAGGCTGTGGCCCGGGGCAGGCACGGAAGGACAGACCCAGCCGGGCTCTGGGAGTGTGGGGTGAGGCTGATCCGCGGTGATGGGGCCCTGCCAGCCCGGCACCCCTCCGGGATCCTGGGATCACCCTGTCCCCTCACATCCCAGCTCCTGTCCGGGATCCTGGGATCACCCTGTCCCCTCATCCCAGCACCCCTCCGGGATCCTGGGATCACCCTGTCCCCTCATCCCAGCACTGCTCCAGGATCCTGGGATCACCCTGTCCCCTCACATCCCAGCTCCTGTCTGGGATCACCCTGTCCCCTCACATCCCAGCTCCTCTCCAGGATCCTGGGATCACCCTGTCCCCTCACATCCCAGCCTCTGGGCCAGGCCCCTCTGTGTGACACACAAGGTCTTCTCTGAGGATGCACAAATACAGGGGTGTTGTTGACTGAGATATTAGAAAACATTAAGTAGGCTGAGCTATAATCTTCTTACAGCTGTGTTTTTAAACGGAATTACGTTTTTTAATAAAGTAAACCCTCAATTTCTAATATTTTTTTGTCAGCAACAGCACTTTGTGTGGTGCTGTGCAGCCAAGCCCTGGGCTGGAGGCACAGGGCACTGTGGGTGTGGGGAGGAGTGTGCAGAGCTCTGTCCTGGGGTGCCAGCTCGGGGGGTGCAGAGCTGCTCTGGGCGGGTTGGCAGGAGCACATTTGGGATCCCTGCACTCCCTGTTGCATCCCAGGGACATTCCTCAGTCCCCTGTGCTGCTCCTGCTGCTGTTTGGTCCTGTGGGATGGGTTTGATGCCCCAGGATGGGGCTCTGGTGTGTTCAGGGCTGTTGAGCTTGGCAACTTCTGTTGCCCTTTGACCCTTGGCTTTCTTAAATCTGTGGGATTACAGGGGGAATATCCTTCAAGGGTAATAACTTCTTAATATTATTAAGTAGCTGTTGCTGAGCTGTTCAGAGCAGGTGGACGGGGCAGTTTGTGCTGCAGTGCCTGTGTTGGGTGTCTCCCCTGGAATAGGGCCCCACAGGCTCCTGGAATAAAATTAAACAGTTTCAATTGAGAAATACTTCAGGAGTGAACAATTAATGTGGATCTGCACCCTTGTTTTCTCTGGAGAGCTTATAGCAACCTTATAGTACCTGAAGGGGCTCCAGGAGAGCTGGAGAGGGACTGGGGGCAAGGGATGGAGGGACAGGACACAGGGAATGGCTTCCCACTGCCAGAGGGCAGGGATAGATGGGAGATTGGGAAGGAATTCCTGGCTGTGAGGGTGGGGAGGCCCTGGCCCAGGTTGCCCAGAGAAGCTGTGGCTGCCCCTGGATCCCTGGAAGTGTCCAAGGCCAGGTTGGACAGGGCTTGGAGCAACCTGGGCTGGTGGGAGGTGTCCCTGCCCATGGCAGGGGGTGGGACTGGATGGGCTTTAAGGTCCCTCCCAACCCAAATCAGTCTGTGAATCCATGAGATGGGAATGGGTGAATAAAATACCAGTGCCAAGAAAATAAAGACAGGCAGTGGGTGGGGGCGTAGGAACAAAAGGGATTTGGTGGCTTACCATGGAGAGTCAAGTGGTGAGAGGCTTGGGGGAACAGGTGAGCATTCCTGACTGGAATGTGGAAGTGAAAACCACAGGCAAGACCAGGGAAGATAATCGTGGATTGTCAAAGATGAGATCTGTTCTGTTGTCTGAACTGTGTAAATGTTGGGTGGAGGATTTGAACAGGAGGCATTTGGAATTTTTTCCATTCCATGTGCAATCCAAGCGAGTTTGGAAAGGGGGAGAACACTTCACGTACCACTGGAAGCAGGTGAGTTACTCACCCCTGAACTGGCAGGCTGGGAGGGAAGTGCCACAGGACCCCAGAGAAGCAGGGCAGGTTTGAGGGATCTTTTCCTTTTTGAGAAAGGATTTACCAAGGGAAATCCTCAGGAGTGATGGGAGAGCATCCCAGGATGGAGTGGGTTGGGCAGTGCAAGGATTCTCCCTGTCCAAGTGTGGCCTCCACCTTGAATGCACCTTTGGTGACAGTGAGAGCAGGGAATGTGTCCTGTGACTGGTGTAATTCCCAAGAATTCCTTGGCAGGTCAGCAGGGCTGGGGAGCCAGCAGTGCCCATTCATCCCCCACTCGCTGTGTGTCTTTGGACTTAGCTAAATCCACTTCCAGAACAGCTAAACTGTTTGGGAAAAAGATTAAAGGAGACAGCTTGACTAATTGAAAATGAGGGAAATCCTGGATTCTCTTGGTTCTAAAGGATGTAAATTGACTGTGAGCACTGGGTGTGCTTTATGCTGTGTTATGCTTTTCTCTGAGCTAAATCATTCTTCCTCTCCTCGTGTATATCTACAGATAAAGGAGATTAACTTGCCATAATCTTAACTACTGTTTTAATGAGGGAAAAGTAAATTTTGTTCCTGTTTGTTCCTGGAGTCCTCGGAGAGCAAAACTTGAGAAGTTACGTGTAGGTAATAATTTTTTTAAGGGCAAACCACAAGCCAGAGTTTTCGGAAATTAAGTGCCTGCCATTGCTTCTGCCACGGGCTGCGTGCAATAAATGGAATTGGTTAGTCCCAAAGTAGCTGGGATGAAAGGAGAAGGAGGAGTGAGGGGTGGAAGGAGTGCTGGGGTGGTTGCCCACTGCCTGGTGTTTGAGGTGGGAGTTCAGAAGGCGTTTCCAAAAAGCTGAATTCTGAAGCGCTGCTCCATCTGTTGCTGTCCAGTAAAAGAAAAAATAAAATAAGGAATTTGGAATCTTTTAGGAAGCACTTCTGTAGAGGAGCATTCGACAGTACTAAATTAAAATAGGCATTTTTGTGTCTCTTTCCTGTTCGTGGTTTGCACAACAGTTGGTTATTCTTAAATACGCTTCCTCAGCCGAGTTCTCCTTCTCCTCCCGCTTCCAAGCCCTTTCATTTTGTTTCTGCAATGAAGATGTAACAATTTATGACATCACATTAATATCCATGGCAACAGCCTGCAAAGTGAACAACATATTACATTTGCATTGCAGAGCCAGCAGCGAGGGAGACGGCTCCTGGTGAAATATGGATCCGGGAGAGGGCTCCAGCAGGGAGCACGGCACACATGCCTGGCAAGGGGGGTTGGTTTGCTAGACCTGCAGCCTCAGGTTTTGTAAAGCTGATCTTCCAAAGCAGTCCCAAGGACAGAGGAGTCTGAAATCCTCTCACTTTTTTGGTTGGATAGGAAGTTGTTATCTCTTCTGGGCTGCTCATCCCGGGGGAATCCTGCTCGTTTGGGTCTTCCGTGTGCAGGAACTATCCCAGGAGTGATCTTTATAGAGCAGGGCTGGCTCTAAATTAATAATTGCTGTAGATATTATTGTAAGAACAAAGTGCCTGTTGGATGGTCTCGGATAGCCTGTAAAATCTTGATGCTTGGCTTGTTACTGTGCAGAATTCCAAACACTCCTGCATTTCCAAAATGCCTCTCCAGCCTTCAGTCATTTGTTTTTCCCATCCCCAATGCCACGTTTTGTCATCCTCATCCCCCCCCCCATAATACCTTCTGTTTAGAAATAAGAACAAATGAATACGTTTTTATAAATAAGAACATGCTGATTAAAAAATAGATTTTCTGTCCAGGTCTGAAAGAGCACCTGGAGGGGTTGTTGTTCAGGGGGGGGGTCTGGGGACAGAACTGTGTGTCCCCTGCTGTGGCCACTCCTGCAATAGCCCTGGGAGTGCTCAGGAGAGTTTCTGGGAAGGAGAGGGACACGGGGCACGTCTGCATTGATTAATTTGAGAGTTTTCTGGTGTTTTCTGTGCTGGAAGGTGCCAGCAGAGCAGGGGGGGGTCAGGGAGTGTTAGGAAAACCCCCTCGATGTAGCCCAGTCACTGCAACAGCCTGAAGTGGGAACAGGAAAACTCGGGAATTTTAAAAATATTGGGAAAGACCAAATGTTAGAAACATTATTAATTAAAAATCAAAGATGCCTGGAAGTATGTAAGTCTCTGTTCAGCTGATGGAAGTAACAGAGATGAGGGTTTGCAGGGATCCTGCTGAGCCTTTCCCAAGGGATCACAGGTTTGATCCTGGATTCTTTCACTGGATTATTTTTCAAGGAAGTTACTCTGCTTTTAAAGCTGTTTCATATGGAGGTTTTATTTTAAAAGCAGCACTTAAACTGTCTCTACTCCAAACCTGCTCTCTTCTAATATGTTTATTATTGAGTGTGGTCAGGTTTTTTTTTTTTTTCCCAGAAGTTTTATTTTTAGCCTGTGTGATCTCGGATCCTTTTCTTAATGGGAAAAGCAGGCCCTGTGTGCAGAGCCCGGGGCCTGGGCCCGGCCAGCTCCCTCTGCTGGCTCCTCTCACAGGACAAAAATAGCCTGAAAAACCTGCCTGACATTCTGCTGCCTCAGTATCAGAGCCCTCCCTGGCACGACTCGGCACAGCAGCTCTTATTTCGCTTTTAATTCGGATTAACCAGTGGCAAACCCCAGCAAACATTTGCTTACAGGAGGGCACAAACTATTTTGGCTTCGTGGGGAGCTCTAAAATCCAGTAAGGAACAAAGAGAATGGCAAAAATATGGTTGTTTTGTCTCTGAAGTCTTTTCTGCCCTTTTATTCTGTGCCTGTGGTTTGGGAATTCTGCTGCCCTTCCAAAGAGACGTGGATATGAGGAAATGGTTTGCACTGGCACATCTTGAAAAAGAATCATCATTCATGCTGTTCTTAATACCTCAATTTAAGATGCATTTCCAGGTAGGGTTTTTTTTTCCCCCCAAAATCCTTGCAAAACTCAGAGTCTTTAAACTCGCCTTTTCTTTCCAAAAGAATTTTTCAAAGTAATTAATTTACAAGCATCGAGTGTGACCAGAACCATTTTTGCCCTGCTGTTGTTCAGCAATACTGAAGTCTCACACCTGTGTTTATGAATATGTCTCGACATTATAAGCTGGAATTTATTTCATAATTTATAAAAATGACAAGCTGCGAGTCATGTCTGGGAAGACCCGCAGGATCATGGCAAGGTTTGGGTTGGAAGGGATCTTTGCTGCTCCCAAAACCAGCCAGCAATATTAAATTTGGGTTTGCCCGCTGCTAACTCTTATTTTTGGTGATTGGTGGGTGGGGTTTGAGGTTTTTTGGGCCCTTCTGCTTCAGCAAGTTTTTAAGAAAACAAATTGCAAAGTCAATTTTGTCGTTTGCTGCCGTGTAAAAAAATATTGTAGCGAGTTCCAGCGGGGAGGTGGGAAAACAAGCAGCAAAATAAGCTTTAAGACGTTATTTTGAAGTGATGTATAAGATAAAAAAGAATGTTTGCTCACCTCTTTTTCTAGTTTCAAGCAGTAATATGAGGAGGACTTATCTAATATGTTCCATGTATGGTGGAATTAGTGTTGCAGTTCACACCCAGAACCTTCAGCTGGTGTGTGTGTGGCACATGGTGTGTGTTTAAAACATTTCCTGGGTCCCTTAGTTCAATCAAAATGTTGTTTTCTCACAATACATCATTTCGAGTAAGTTAAGGAAAAGAAGATTTTCCTACCGAGAATTGTTATTTCTGTAACCATTAGGTTGAAAAAGAAAGAAATAAAGGGCAGGAAGGAAAGAGGAGTGTGGGGGCTGTAAGGGTGACACAGGTCCAAAAGCAAGTGTGAACTGAGGGAAAACAAGCACAATTCTTAATTTTTATGCAGAAGAGTAAACACAGATTTGAAGCAATGGAAACCCAAATATTTCCTTGGTTAGATAAGCACAGAGCTGAGATGGAAATATCACAGGATTTCGTTGCCCTTGGAAGAGCCCAGCTGGGTGGAAGTGGGGTCGTGGGGACACCGGGCAGCGTTACACCCGGAATTTCTCCATAAATCCCTTTGGATACGTTGGAGATCTTGTGTTTCCTCCCGTTGTGATCTTCCCATGTCCATGCAAACCTGTGGCAGCTGTTGGAAAGCAGCAGCTCATCCTGCCAGGAGCTGGCTTTGTGCAGGAGCTGGTGCCCAGCTTAGCTGTGCCCTCCCTGGGAGGAGGGAGCTGAGGGGCAGGGGAGGCTCCAGTGGTGGCACTCCAGGCACAGGAATCGCATTTCCATGGCCCTCAGGAATCGTGATTCCATGTCCCTGGGTCACACCACGGAGTGCCCTGAGCCGGGGGAAGTCCTGGAATTGCTCTGGAAGATGCTGGGGAGGGGCATCCCTGCAGATGTGGGGATGGGGGCCTGGCTCAGGGGGAACAGCCAGCTGGGAATGGGAATAGGGATGCTTCCCAGGGCCTGGGCTGGCTGGGATTGCAGTCTGAAAGGGAATTGTCTGACTGGGCAGATTTGTAAGGCAAACCTGTGCTGAAGAGGAGGGAAGGAGCATCCCGGGACCGCTCTCCGAAGGGATCCGTGTTCCAGCAGTGACGTCCTGCGTGCCTTGGGAGTGAGGGAAGGCTTTGGGTTCCTGCACTTTCCAAGTAGGGATTAATACGGATGCATTCTTCCCCAGAACAAGCCTGGTGTCACTCCAGGGATGGCTGGATTGCTCTGATTTCTCCCCAGGGACTCCCTGCCCTCACACATTCCGTTGCCTCCAGCAGAGCTCTGGGCTGTGGGGACGGGCAAACCCAGTCCTGGTGCCACCGGTGACAAACAACAGTTGAGTTTAGAGAGGAAAAATAAAAGTCCTCGTCCTCATTCTCATCATGTTGTGGGTGCAGAGGGAAAGGTCTCCCTGCTGCAGACACACTGCAGGAGTTTGGTATTCTTGGAGCCCACAAAAGGCAGAAGTGGAGGATGGAGATGATGTGTGGAATGAGGGTCATGCTGGTTGTAAGGCCCGGGTGTAAGGCCCTGGTGGTCACTGAAAATGGGAGAAAATAAACAGAACTTAGAGATTTGGAAGGGGAGAGAAGAGAGTGAATGAAGTTTGGAGAGTATAGAGCATAGTAATGCTTTTACAAATTTTTAGTTTCCTTTGAATTTTTTTGGGGGGTTGCTTTTTTGTTCTTCTGAGGAAAAAAAAAAAAAGAAAGAGAAGAAGAGGGAAACGAGAAGGAACAGAAAATGAAAAGTTCACAGATGTGGGAGGAAATTCTAGAAACTCCCAGGAGTAAAGTTAAGCAAATGCTTCTTTCCTCGTGGCATCCTTAGCCCAGAACACTTCAGGAGAAGATGGTGAGAGTCTCCCCAAAAACATTTAGTCTGTTTTCACTATGGTCAGGTTACGCTTTTCATCTCTAGGAAATAGCTCTGCAAAGAAATACAGAGTGGCTTGGAAATAAAACTGCTCAGCACAAACACATGGTGGGACAACTGGAACGGCGTCAATCAGGGATTGGGGGCATTTCCTGGCACGGGAGAACTTCCCACTGCAAACAACTTCCCACCTGGCTCTTGGAATCTGTGAAACACAGAAAACTGAGCCTTGTTTCTGTTCATTTTGCTCATCCCTGGGATGGGACTGGTGACTGTGGGAAGCGTTTGGAGCAGAAACCACCCGGCAGATCCGTGGTTTGGTTTGGAATCTCTCCTGTCTCCAGCAGTGGCTCAGCCCTGCATTCCTACCCAGAGAGCAGGCCCGAGCTGCAGTTCCACAGAAACGCTCCTCCTCATTTCCCAGATAATCATTGGGGTTAACCAGGATGCTGAGAGAACAGCCCTGTGAAGGTCTGGCTGTGGATCCACGGTGGGAAGGCGGGAGAGGGAGGAGAGGAATGCCAGAGCGTGGGACAGGCAGGGGATGCAACACTGAATGTGTATTTTATAAAAAACAACTTTGTACCTACTGGGAGAGAGGGAGCGATAAAAGTGATACTTTAAGTAGTGCTAACACAGCCTAAGTGCACATAGTTACCTACCATCTGTTTTCCAATAAATAGCTATTATGCTAATTTCTGTTTCAATGCGCAACAATTAAAGCCTGGGAGTATTCCTGTGATATTCCACAGCTGTTGCCTTTGAAGGTTTTATTTATCCTTCTGAAGTGCAACAATTTTAGCTTCGTAGCCGACTCTGCTTGGAAGTGTTGGGTTTTACATGGAAAATGGCAGTGCACTGAAATGCAAACTGGGGTGGTGTCTGAGCAGCACCTTCAGCCATGTCCCTGCTGATATTCCATGTTCCCATTCCCTGGAAGGGGAGCTGCTGAGGATACCTTGGCAGGACCCGGATTGGAAACATTCTGTGCCTGTACAGTGCAAATTCCCTCATGAGCTCTGCTGGCAAACAGATGAGCACAAATGGGTTGTTCTGGGGAGCATTTCTGCTGTGTTGGTTATTTTGGCTTGGGGGAGAGAGCCGAGATGGATCCTCAGGCCCGGCCCAGTGAGCAGCATGATTTCCCTACAATCATGACCAGCACAAGGAAATTAGATCTCTAAGTGGGTTGAATCTGATTTAGTAATAAGTCAATTTAATCACTAATGACTCCAACGCAGATTTTTACAAGGTGATCAATGGCAGGATAGCAATGATCGATCAGTGGCGTTGCCTTTAATTGGATTTTTATGGGTATAATATAGTTTTTCAGAATTAATGTACCATTGCTTTGCATTGTTACTCCTTTAGCTCAATTTTTTTTTTTTTTAAGAAGAAATGATGCTTCAAAACGCTGGTTGGCTTTTGAAATATCATCTTTGAGGGCACCTTAATAAAAAACCCAAACGAAAAATTAAATGCTTGCTTTTAGCGACTGGGTCTCTGATTTTGTCAGAGGGCTGTTGGGCCTCGTGTTTTTAAAAAGTGTGGCAAAAGCCTCACGTTGTGTGGGAAGGAGGAGGCCAAAGTGACTCCCGAGGAGCTCCCTGTCCCCAGCAGTGTGCCCCAGTAATCCTCCCTGGCAGTAATCCCCTCGTCCCACGGGTCCTGCTTTCATCTCTCGGCGGCAGGACATCGAGTTGGGGTGATTTTAATGGCTGAATAACTGCTCCTGTCCCAGAGTGGTTTTTTTCATGCTTGCAGTGGCCGATGTGGTAACTGAGGGCAGTGTTCTGGATAATGGGTTTCATTAGCTCTGCTGCCTGAGGTAAAAAAGCAGTAGGTGGGAATAAAGCCTTGTTTTTGATGTCTAGACGTTCATTTCAGCTGTTGCTGCAATATGATACATTAAAAGGAAATATGTAACATAGCTCTGAGGAAATATGTATTCTTTGAAACTAATTCTGCTTTTAAACTGCACAAGGCAGGGTGACCTGAATTATTAAAATGTGGGTGGCTGGATTTCTTAAAGGTATAACTATCTCTGCAGCCTCAACTTGCCTTCTCTCCTTCCTTCCTATATTTCTTTTAAGTAAAATATGTCAGTTTGGTCACTGAAGCAGAACAGAGATCTTATTATCTTTCCAGTATCTCTGCTGGGAGACCTAAAATTATTGAAGTATTTGCTTTGATATTTTGCTGCGACTTCTCTCCTTGAAATTTTTATAATGGTTCTTTTTTTTTTTTTGAGAACATGGCTGGCTTCATAAAAATCATTGGGCACTTTGAAGGCCCTAATATCTCTGACTTGAAAATCAAAAAGACCCCGAGCCAACTGAGCTGCTCATTAATGTATGTTTAAATTATAAATTTCCAGTGTAAGTCTAAATTATTGTAGTTGCCTTTAATTCTTTCAACATCCGATCTCCAAGAATAAACTTAAAGATCAGCACAAACCTTGTATTCGCTTTTTGAACCTGTGAAAACAAAATCATGATAAACATCTAAAAACTTTACATGTGAAGGCTGTTGATTAATTCCCATTCAGGGTGGAGACCAGCAGTGAGATTTAGCACCTTGCTTGTCATCTATTATGATAAGTGTCAAATACATTTTTTTTCTTGGTTTGGATTTTCTGCTATTCTTGGTTTTTTTCCCTAGAATCCAGATTTTTAGAGACGATATTAACAGACTCATTGTTTATTTTGAGAGGTGATTTCACTATAAAAATAACAGAACACGTACAGTAGTTACTCCTTTTGCTGAGGAATGTGCTGGTAAGGTCCTCCCTCTGCTGCAGGACAGCGAGAAGGGGAGGAGCTGCTTGTTAAATAAAATAAATGCTACTCCCAGTTGCCATCCTGGGCTGCTCCAGAGTGGACACAGGCTTAGACAGGTTAGTCAGCATGTCCAGATAAATATATATACACACACAGAGCTGTAGGTGTCTGTCTGTATAACCCTGGGGCAGCTGAGGGTGTGACAGGTGACACGGGCCAGGCTCCAGGAGGTCACCCAGTGTGACACCCTGCTCAGGACGGGATTGCTGCCAGCCAGGGATCAGCTCAGCCATGGCCTTGTCTCCCCAGCTCCTGGGAGGTGGGACCCACAGTGTGTCCCATCTGCTGGGCTGCCTCTCCAAACTCCTGTCCCTGCTCCAACTTCCACGGAGGAAAGCAGAGTTATGACCTCTGTGATCCTTTCTCTTCCAAACTCCTGTCCCTGCTCCAGCTTCCACGGAGGAAAACAGACTTATGGCCTCTGTGATCCTTTCTCTTACTGAAAGATTCAATATTTGCATGACCCTTCCCTCAGAAGTTCTCTTTTTTTGGAAGATCCTTTCACTGCTGGTGCACAGTGTCACATCTGTTGTGTCTAGAGAGAAATATTTCACCTGGAGTAGCAGGAATACCCTCGGGACAGGATGGATGTGCTTGGCATGTTTTGGAACCTGTGCAGCACCTTTTTACTGTTGGCTGTGCCTGGAAAGGCTGAGGAGGGCTGGAGTTCAACCTGCCGAGTGTTAAAAGCATTACAAATTATTGTGTAGACAGACAGAGACCAGCAGTTATTTCCTAGCCTTCAATCTGCTATGTGGAGTTTAAAATACTCTTCTGAAAATCTAAAATCTAGTTCCATTGCTTCAGGAACTTGGCAGTTTACAGGGGTAATCTGATTTTTAGTGTTTTGCCAAGTTTTGTTACTGGTCACCACAGGCATCTTGAAGCCGAAACCTGCTCCAGTTATTTAAACACTTTTGGAGTCTGGATCAGGAAGCCAAAGAGCAGAGAGGAAGTGAAATGCTGCACTTCTAATTTTTCCTCCTCATTTTTATTGCATCAGACATGTGTCCATGCTCTTAATTGTGAGAGGTACTTTTTTAGTAGGATAAAGAAGCATTAGAGGTAATTACAGTAAGTATAGTGCATTAATATATCTGGGAATTAAAGGCATTATTTATTATAGGAGAATGGTTATGGCAATGTCTGATGACATACTTAGAGTTAAATTTAATAGGGAAATAATTTTATTTTCATTTCATATATAATTTAGGTGAATGCTGAGCGATACCAATGCCAGTTTGGAAAATGAGAATATTGAGGGATGATCCCACTGCAGAGTTTCCCCTTTTCCCTGTCCCACGGCCCTGCAGCTCCTCAGCCAGTCTGATCTCATCACCAGACATGACCCTCGGGCTTGGCCACCAGGGCTTCCACGGCGAGGTTAACGTGGCTTTTTTCCTGCTTTTCCTGGGATTTTGGCCACATTCCTCAATGCCGTTGCTTGTGCTGAGTGTGGGACAGCCCAGAGTGCAGCTGGGCAGTTTCCATTCCCTCATCCCACTCCTCCTGCTGGGAACTGGAGGGCTTTCCCCTCCCACCACCCCCTGGTGTGGGGGGTATCCCGGAGGAGCTGTGCAGGGAAAAAGAGCACAGGGCACGTGCAGTACCAAAAGAATTCGGTATGAAAATTATTCCAGCTCTACAGAATAGTACATTTGAACGGGGTAAAGCAGCACAGTCTGATCTGAATTCTTCTGGACTGGCAAAATTATACTTGCAGAAAACAGTTCTGAGAGGTGATGATGTTCTGTGACTGGGTCCTGTTAGGCTGCTGTGATCCCTGGGAGTGGGCAATGAGTTAGGATTGAGAACACCAGAACTGGGGGGGGGAACTCTCCTGCAAAATCATGGAATTGGTGCTTGTCTCTCCCACTTGGCGGGAATTTCTTAAAGCAGGGACAGTACTGGCAGGACACCCTGGGATAGGGTGGAACTCAAGGAGAGCTCAGGGCTGTGCAATAGGGAATTTCTTTTGACTTTCAAAGATTCTGTCAACTTCATCATGCTAAAAATTTGGTATTTTTTATTTAAATACGGAATTTTCATAGAGCTGAACTCAGGTGTGATCCCTCTCATAATATATATTTGTGTGTGTATTATAGGCATATAGACATATATAGATATATGTAATATATATATGTGTGTATATATAGGCATATAGACATATATAGATATATGTAATATATATATGTGTGTATATATAGGCATACAGACATATATAGATATATGTAACTTTAAAATTGCATATGGAATCAGAGAATCAAGCAGGTTAGAAAAGACCTCTGGGATCATCGAGTCCAACCTTGCCGTGATTCCCAGCCCATGGCACTGATGCCACATCCAGTCTCAGCTTAAACACCTCCAGGGATGGAGAATCCACCCCTTCCCTGGGCAGCCCATTCCAATGGCTGAGCACCCTCTCTGGAAAGAATTCCTTCCTAATATCCAACCTAAACCTGCCCTGGCACAGCTCAAGATATGACTAAACCCTACATAATTCCCAAATAAATAAAAGCATATATTATGTATACATACATATTATATGTATACATGTTCATATATTATACACACACACATATATAACATAACTGTTGATGTATTTGGGGATGGTGTAGTTTTTAAGTGCAATCCTGTACCAGCCCGGGCTTCGGTAGTTCGGAGCTTTGGAGAATTCAGACATCAACAGTTCTGACAGTGCGGGGGGCTCGGAGTTTCTCAGGAACACAGGTTCAAACCCAACCCCGAGGCCATGGGACAGTAAACAGCCATGGCCCGTTACCCCCTCGGTGCCAGGAGGGTTTCCAGCGTTCCGTGCTGTCAAAGGAAGGGGTTTTGGCTCCTCCCGAGGCACGAGCGTGGCTTTCCATTCCTCTGGGGCAGTCCTGTGCCGCTCGATAAGGTGATTTAGGGACTGAAACCTGCCTTTTCCATTCTGTACGCGGAGAGAGAGACTCTGTTCCCGACATTAGCATATCCCAACCCTCCACACCCAAAATGTGCCTCCTCTTGTTTGAGCTGCGGGTCCTGGGGAAGCAGCACATAAGCGAGCAGCGCTGGGCTCCGGCCTTTGAACACCGCCGATATTAGCGTTTAACAGGCAGCACCGACTCCTTGGAAGCTCGACTTTAAACGTGGCTGTCGAGTAAACTCTCCTTAGATAATCATCTCTGCACGACAGACGTGCTGCTGGGAGGTCTCCTCCTGCAGATCGGCCGGGGAGGGGTGTTAAGTGTTCAGCGCTTGACATGCACTGGAGTTTTATGTTTGCATTTCTAAAGATGTGCCGACTGCTCCTGTAAAGTTGAAATGACAGAGCTCAGACAATTAACAAATTCTTGCTCCTTGACGAAGTTATTTAATCATCCCTTTTCACTCTGCGTCTTGTGGCTGAATGAGATTTGGAATCTGGTACAGGCATACCAGAAATAGCTCAGCGCTTGGTGCTTTTAGCAGCCAAATCCATGAGTAACGACAGCAGATATTTCGGAGGTTTGTGTATCCTTCAGGTGACTAGTTCGTTCCTCTATGCGAGATAATTAGATTTTCTCTTTTTTTAATAGGTTTTTTTTGTTTTAACTCAAAAATAAAATCCCTGCAGTTTGGTACCGAGTGCAGAGTTTTTATTTTGGCACAAAATCTGCGATAGTTTAAGTCAGTCCAGTGGAGGAATTTCACTTGAGTGCGACTGTGAGAGGTTCAGGAGAGTTGTTTAATGTTGTTTAAGTTATGTAAATTGATTTCACACCTTTAATGATTCACTTTGTTTCTTGATTGTCTGCATCTGTGGTTAAGTTTTAAAGGAGCTCGGAGCGGCGGTGGCAAAGAATGATCACGAATTCCTCACCCCTGTACTTGAATATTGAATGCTACAAACAAATGGCTTTGCTTTTATGCTTTTGTGTTGTGGTTTTGTTTTTCTCTTAATTCAAAGTCCGTGTCTGCCGCAAGTAAAGATTAAAGCTACTCGGGCAGTGTAGGTAATAGTTGAAAGAGTTTAATGAAATAAACTCCAGTTGAAAATTAAAGCTGCTGGATAAATGTTTGCATTTCCCTGTTCTGAGCATGTTGACGTTTTATGTTTTTGCAGTGGTGGAAGAAGGATTCTGGGAGAATGGACTTTCCTATGAGTGTAGGACCCTGCTCTTCAAAGCAATTCATAATCTTCTGGAAAGGTAAGAAAAGCTCTAGTGCTCTCAGATATTTCATTCTGATACTTGAAATAATGCAGGGATACCCACAGAGCATTTATGTTACATTGGTCTCAAACCACACTTTTTTAGATATAGAACTTTAGTACAAGAGAGCAGGGTAGAGATGGATCTCATAACTCGTTAACTTTGGTAATTTATTATTAAATTCTGTGCCAAGCAATTAAACACTCATACAAAGAATAATGTTGATATATATTTCTGCTCAGATTTTTACTGGGGAGCTGTTTCAAAAGCAAAATAGAAAAGTTTTTACCTTCCTGAGGTGCTTACAGAGAATAATTTTATCTGACCTTCAGCCCCTTTGAGGTTACATGTCTTGATACATATCTTAAAAGCTCTTAACTCTCCTTTTCCATTCATCCTAGTTACTTGTATGTCACAATTTGATTAAATTTGTGCAGAATATTCGAGGTGAAGCTTAACAGTTCCTGCTTCTGAAAGGCCTAATGTATTCTTTTCTCTTGATCATATATATATATATATATATATTACTTGACTGCAAAGTTATTCTGTGATTAGTTAATACACTTATGGCTTTTTCTTCTTAATCCAGCTATCAACTCTTAAGCTTACTGAAGATTATCTTGTTATTAGGCCTGTAGTGTGTGACGTTGCATCTTGGACTGTAGAGTTTTATTCTTCCTATTTCTGCAGTTCTTCAGGCCATCAAGACCTTCCTGTATTATGTCTTAGTTCTTAGGAATTTGGATATCTCCTCAGAATTAAATTGCATTAGACTAGTCTCAGTTTTTCTGAAGTTCTAATAATAACAATAATACTAAAATATAATGCACCTCTGTGTTACAAAATACAGCACTGGCTGTTTTTTCTTTCAGAAAATAAGCAAATACCTTGATCTTGTCTCGTTCTGTGCCCTGTTTGCTTTGCTGTAGGTTTGTTAGTGATGAGGTTTGTATGATGACTGTCCCCTCAGGGTGTCCCCTGTGTGTCTGCCAGCAGGGCGAGTCTGAGGGGCCATGTCCACAGGTACAAGGATTAGGTGCTGTGTTTCCTATTTTCTATCCCACCAGTCTCTTTAAGGGATTTCTGTAAAAGGTGTAGAGTCCTTAGAGTGAATAAAAGTATAAACATTAAATTCCAAGTCTAGAATGTTCACTAGTTCTTTCATAGCTTTGCAGTATAAAAGGGAAAATTGATTTGATATGTGTTTATTAATGTATAGTACCCAGTTATGTGGACTCCCAGTGGCTGTTTTTATTCTTTGGACCTCCTGTGAATTAAGTTTTTGGTTGTTTTATTTTAAATAACCTCACTGAAATCAGCTGGCAGCAGAACTGTTCTGTTTTTCTCAGCATCAGCTGGTAACTCACCTCAGGTGTTTGCTGAGAGCCTCAGCTCATGTCCTGATAACCTGATGTGATCCCTGTCATGATGAGCTGATACAAATCCTGTCACGATAACCTGAGATGATTCATGTCATGATAAGTGGATTTTTGCCACAATAAACTGATACAACTCATGCCACAGTCCCAGCCCCTCGCCCTTGGACGTGAGCGTCCCACTGCTCTCCTGATGACATTTTTTACAGTATCATGGCTGAACTTACTTCAGGTTATTCCCTTTTTATCTCTCTTTGTTTGTTTATTTGTTTGTTATACCAAATCTGAAGTTAACATTAAAGTTATTATTTTAAATAATAGCAATATGCGTGCGGGCCTTACTAAAAAACAAATTAACGCTGTAAAGACCCATCCTCTCCTGTGTTTTTAGGAGAAGCTCAATTAATAAAGCAGAAGGCTGGAATTCTGTTTTGAGGCAGTAACAGGGCTGAGGTTTTGGGGGGGTTTGGGGTTGTTTTGGGGGGGGTTGGGTGTTTTGGGGGGGTTTTGGGGTTGTTTTGGGGGGTTGGGGTTTTTTGGGGGGTTTTTGGGGTTGTTCTTGGGGGGGTTTGAGGTTGTTTGGGGGGGGGTTGGGGATTTTTGGGGGGTTTGGGGTGTTGTTTTGGCGGGGTTTTGGAGGTTGTTTTGGGATGCTCGAGGCCTGTGGCGGGAAGGAAATGGCGGGAGGATAAGCCGTGAGGGGGAGCTGCCCCTCATGAAGGAGCCGTGAGGGACCTGAGGGGACAACGCGAGGCAGGGAGGAAGGAGAAGCTTCTGCTTTAACTTAACCCTGGGAAATGTGAGTAAAAGAAGGTTTGCACAACTGTTTGTGTTATTTTCCCCCCCTCAGTACCCACTTTAGTTATCCGGTTATGTTAATTGGCAATATGGAAAACGTTAAAAGAGCTGAGGGAACAGTACTCAAAATATTACGGTGCTGTTTCATAATAATTAGTGTGCCCTTGTTGGGTCATTTGTTTTGTTGTTTTTTTTTTCATGGAAAAACCAGAAATACAAGAGGTCAAGCCCCAGTGAAGTGCTGGGACAGCTGCAGTGCTGCGGGAGGAGCGTTTCATCTCCCTATTTCAGATCATTAAATAGCTGCTTTCCATGACCTGGTTTTTGGGTGATTTTTTTTTTTTCTTTACACAAGTCCATTGTTGCAGCTGACTGTGAAAGGATAGTTACCTTTAGTGCTTAGGCAGCAAAAATAACCCGGTGCTGTCATTACCTGCTCGCCAGGCCGAATCCCAGAGCCGTGCTGCTGCAGTCAGGGCTCCCGTTTTATATGGGATTATTCCTTAAATAACCCCTGACGTAGTTTAGCGTGGAGGGTTGACTGATTTTTAAGGCCAAATCTACCCATGAAGACTTTTTTTTCCCTGGGAAAGCAGCATTAGTTTGAGGCAGTTAAACCTGCTGTGGTGAGACACAGCGATGTGGCCCTGGAAGTGAGTGTGTGAGGGGGGAGAGTTTATTACAGTTTTTGCTACTACAGATTATTTTCTTTAGGGATCTGATGTAAACTTCACAGGCTTCCTTTTGTTTGTATAAAACACGCTGGCACTGACAGACACTCTGATAGCAAATATTTCCTAGGGAAACAGTTACTGAAGCTCTTTTTTCTTTTTTTTTTTACTCTCTACCAACGTCTCTCTGCTGGCTCAGCTTTCATGTTCAGTTTAAGATATTGGTATATTCGGCTGAACTGGATTCTTTTTGCTTTAATTGAGAACGTGCTGTAAGAATTTTCTTCAGTTTTAACTTTGGAAAACCCTGCCAAGTTTATACAGAAGGATCCAGGAGCATATTAGTATCTACATTATCAGTCATCCATTTCCTCTCTGTGTCTTCTAGGTGTGCTTTTGAAGTATATATCACACAGTTTTTCTAAACTTTGAAGAAAGTACTTTCCCAGAACGTTTAATGGGATTTTTGATTTTTTTTTTCCCTTTGTTTTGGCCAGTCTCTAGCAACTGCTATAGGAACAAACTATTGGAAAACTTTGAAAAGCGGAAAAATACAGTTCTTTCTTTTAAACAAAAAAAAATACTGAATAGATGTGAAATGTGTGGGTAAAGCTTGTATATTGCTTGTCTGTTAACCAGTAGCAACAAATGACCAATTTTTCAGAATTTTTGAAGCATATTAGTTAGTACCTGACTGAAAAATATTCCTTAGTAATGAATTCCTGGATGTGATCCCTCGGGCACCACGTTCCACTGCATGTTTAATGTGTGGAGCACACTTAGTGCTGGCATATTGCTGGCATGATTCATCTGCTGAGGTGGACTTAAGAAAGGCATCAGGCACTTCCTAACTTGTCAATTTAAATTGGTTATTGATCACTTTGAATCCTCTCCTGTGGGTATTTTTTTAGAGCCACAGGATATGTAGTTTCTGTAAGGAAAGTGTGAAGTTTTAAAGGGATCACAGAAAATGGTGACTTATCGCTCTGGTTCGGTGATGTGGGAGGGTATTTGTTGGAAGAAGGTTTTCTGACAGAGGGAACAGTAATTATGGAAGTTTCAGCACCTGAAATCGTGCTGTGGATCCTGTGAAGGAAAAATGGTTCATTGTTAATGTTTGCTTAATGCAATTTCCTGTCATTCCTATACTGTATTACACCACTGACATGCCAGAAATACAGGAGTGCATGTTCTTTATCGTGGAGTCTGAGAGGAATAGAAAAGAATCAGTACTAATGAATGGCCTTTGTTCAGGAAGAGGAGTGTGAAAAATAGGATGATGGATCATTCAGCAGAAAAAGCAGCACCGAGCAGAAAAGGTTGTGGCAGAGATGAGGGGAGAATCCAGATGTGAAGTTCAGCATCAGTGATGGGACAGGGATTCTCTGTGACTTCTGTGGGAAAACAGGAAGTGGCAAAGTTCTGTGAAACCCCAAAAATACCAAGTTGATTTTGATATGATGGAAATTCGGTTGTCTAATCCCTTAGATTCACTGTCTTCAGAGACTGCTTTTAATGACACCTCAAGATGTAACCAGTAATTGCTGCTGTAATTGTTTTCTAGATGCCTGATGGATAAAAACTTCGTGAGAATTGGAAAATGGTTCATCAGACCCTATGACAAGGATGAGAAGCCTGTTAACAAAAGGTAAGGAGATCTCTGTGTCAGGTCCTGCTCGTGTCTGTGTTTTATCTTGCATGATGGTAATTTGATGCTGCATTTTGGTGGTAATTTTTCCACTTCTTTTACTGTGTAACAAGTAAAATCACAGACACTGTGTGTTCCCATCAGTCACACATAGAAAGCAATTAAGTAGGTTTTCAGCCCTTGTTATGATAATTTAAGATGCGAGGGCGAGGTTGGTATTTATCCATTAACTCCACAGAAATGTCACATTTATTAATATCTTTTGAGCAGCATCTGCCTGTTTCTCTCATTATACAACAGAACTGCAGGTAGTTGTAACGAATTATTTGAATTTCTGGGGCACTAAACCCCAACCTGGCATTTTAAGCAGTAAAATAAGTAGTCCGTAGATTCACTGATTTATTTCCTTTAGAGATGCCAGCCTTGATACACAGCTTCCAGTGCTCAGGCAGCTGCCAAATCAGACCTATAGGAGCAATTAATGCCCTTCTCCCACAGGCACAGAGCCATGGAACAGGGATATCTGGCTCCACGCTCGCTGCCGTTTCCTCTCCCAGCTCTAAAGGTTACAGTGTTCTCAGATCTTCTGGTACTTGCATTTATAGTCATCCGCTAAACAAGGTCTGTCAAAAATAATCTGAGTTAAGCCGAAACACAGATTTTCTAACGGGAATCATTTTGACAGAACTGGGTTAGGAAGTGACTAAACAGGCAGCTATGCTGGGAGATTTGAAGGTAATGAGCAGTGGAGATGAAGTGGGGTGGCAACTTCTCCATCCAGCCCGGCTGCAGTCACAGCAATGTGTCTGGTGGCAGTGGAGGTTCTGCACATCACACGTGATTTTCCCTCTGCTCTGTTTAACTACAGAAGCGTTACAGTGCAGTGCTACAATCCATTGGCTCGGTAACAGATCTTGTGTAAACCAGGTGCTTGGAAGCAGCAGTTGTTTTTGAGGGAATGCAGTAATTACACAGGGATCTGCCTCCTTTCTCCAACCAGAAAGCGTTAACTTAGCAGGGGGTCGCCTCTTGTTTTGCTGTTTGCTTTGTGGCTGACGCTGTGTGTGTGTAACCTCTGATTTCACACTGATCTAATGGCAAGGAGCCATGCAAAGGGCCAGGTTTCTTTGTACCTTCCCCTGTCCTGGCTGTGCGTAACCACCTTCCTCCCTCGTGTTTTCCCTGCCACTTTCCTGACCACACCAACATCGAGCTTAATTTTCTGGAACATTAATTCCCCTAAGTGACGTAAGAAGTGGTCACTTCCAGCCTGTGGAACGGGGAGGCAGTTCCTCTCAGCTAAAGCTGTTTGTTTTACCCACGTCACTGCAGCCTGAGCGCTCAGATTAAATGTACTTGTGAGTCTCCTCCTCTCTGTTCCTGCCGGTATCAATTTAAGAAACGAGGCACGTGATGCAGGAGATGATGTCTGTCCAAAACAGCAGCAGCACTGGCATGGAGGGGATCGTGTCCTTAGAATTCTGGCAGATTAGGAGGTCCTGTGTCTGATTTACGTGTGTGTGACACCAAATTGCTCACCCAGGATCTGCAGGGCATGATTGCATTTGTAAGTGGATGTTCAGTAGGCACAGAAATATATCTGGTCTGCAAGATGTTACAAAACCTGAGTTCGTGTTAAACTCAGTCTGTGTCTGAAACATTCCATGTATAAAACCAGCCTTGAGGATTTTAGGGTTGAAGGGTAGACTCTTGATCTGAAGAAGATAATGTTTGTTTGGTTTCTCTGTTTTTTTTTCATGAAGTCCTTGTCGCTGTAGATCCTCTGGATATGCACCATTTCAAAAACACTTATTCAGCAATCATAACTATGGCCTAATTTGAAATAGGCTGTGTGTTGTTTCAGGTTGTTAACTTTTCTGCTATAAATATATCATTGGAATTAACTAATCTTGCTGGAATATGGTAGTCCAGACTGCAAAAGTGGACAGTAGAGTCACCTGCAGGCAGCAGCAGCAAGTAGTGGGAGGCTTTGGGGACTAATCTGTCCAGACACCTTTTATTTAATCTTTTAAGCTTTCTTTCTCAGTACAGCACAAAAAGCTATCTTCACACAAATTGATTCCTGCTAATTCCAGATAAATTCTTTGTGAAACTCCTGCTCTAAGCAGCCACTTGTTCCAGACAAAGCAAGCAGGAGCAGTGGCAGGAAGAAGGGGCCAGCTGAGAGTGTGTAGGTGCTTCAGCACTGTGGGTAATGCCTTCATAACCAAAAAAAGTGGTATAAAAAAAATACTATTCATAGTTGTGCTAATATATCAAACACTAGAAATAAGCTGCATGTGTGTCCAGTGGTCAGGCTGAAGGGTGGGGGCAGGTAATGCCTGTTGAAAATGCCCTGAGTGTGGAAAGAGATAGATCCACATGGATATGTACCCCCTGGAATGGTGAAAAGCAGCAGGTTTGATTCTGGCAAAGAAACAGAACTATTAGAACGAAGAACTGTGCTTCTGTACTTGTGGCAGAGTTAGTCCTCTCAAATGTCCAACATCAGAGGCACTGGCTTCATTTCAGGAGCACACTGAGGAGTCTGGGCCTGGGTGTCAGTGAACAGGGAAGGATTAAACCCCACAGGAGTAAATTCAGGGAGTGAATCCCTTCAGGGCCGTGGGTTCTGTGAGTGGCACTGGAGGGCAGGGCAGCAGGTCTGTGATTTCAGGGTGAAGTCAGGGGGGAAGTGGAACCTGGCAGTGGCCCTGACCTACTTCTGGGATGGGAGAGGAGCCTCAGAACCCAGAGGGCCTGGCCTGCCTTCCCGGGGTCTGTCTGCAGGATGAGGGAGGGGACAGCACAGGGAGTTCCAGGCAGATCCCTCTCTGGTTGTGTTTTGTTTTCTTTACAGGGCAGACCAGACCCTTTTGACAGGAAATGTAGTGCAGAACTTGTGGGTTTTCTTTCCCGAGTATCTTTAATATCATGTGTCACTTCCTAAACAACTCTGCATGTTTTATGGTCTGTGCTACAGCAGTGTGTGTCTAAATAACTTCCACACTACCAAGGGAAAATGGCAAACTTGATTATTTTTCTACACAGCTTCCCAAAGGAAATCTTTAAGTTTGGAGTTCACGGAAGTTGTCTGATCCGAGGCATTGATAGTGCCTTCCACTGTGGGGTGAAAATTCTTCCTCACAGTCTATTCAGAATCCCTGTCCAAGTTTTGTACAAGGTTTTTTTGTTTGTTTGTTTGGGGAAAGCACCACAATAAAATGTTAAAACATCTTACTGAAAAAAAAATTATGATCACCTTATGGGAGAGTATTTGCTAATGACTTCTGTGATTGTTTTCTTGGTGTGTAGGAAATTGTGGGGAAAATCAGTTTGGCTCAGTATAGTTCAACAGAGTTCAAACTCCATGAGCAATTTAAAATGATTTAAGCTGTTTTCAATTTAATTAAATGCAAAGAGCACCTGAAAAAATAACTGTTGCTTTTCGTGGCTTGGCTAATTTATGGGTCATCCCCTCTTCCAAAAGAAAAGGTTCCATCAGCTGCTCCAGGGGCAATTCTTGTTCAGAATCCCACGGGGAGCTTTGCTCCTGGCACATGGCAGGGCACAGATAATTCCTTTTGGCAAACAGTGTGTAGGTGTTCCATTAAATGATGACATGGTGAAACAAGTTGAAGTGATCTGTTTGGTTTTTTTATTAAGATTTGAATTCCTCAGCTGAGAAATGGTCACTGAGTGTGCACACAGAGGGTGGTGCAGAGAGGTTTTTATTTCCTCCACTTGGAGAAAAAGAAGTCACGTAAATGATTTTGATTCTGCACGTTTGTGTACTTCTATTTTACCATGGTTTTTAAAAAAATCAGTAATGTGGTCGTATACATTGCTTGAAAATGGTGCACAGTGATGCTGTAGAAATAAATATTTACAGTGTTGCCAGCAGCATTATAAATGAGGAAAGACCAGGGAGGAAAATAATAAAAATCAATCTGACTTAATTTGAAATAATGGGTTCTTATTCTTGACTTGTCAAAATAAATGTGATGGAAATACTGAGTAATAAGAAATATTCTGTATTTTCCAATAATTCTTCCTACCCCTGTAAAAATAAGCTTTTCTATTTCAGTTTAAGAGGCTTAGTTCCCAGAGAAATATTTTCATATTTTTGAGGTTTAAGTTCTGAAATGTTCTGTTCATCTTTGCTGAGTTTCTTCTGAGGATTACTTATGGTTTCAGTAAAGCCAACACACCAAGCTGCTGTGTTACATCTGTGGTTGGTTGGTGTTATTTTAATTGGTAATCCTGTGTGTGCTAAAGCTGAATTAACTCTTACCTTCTCTGAAATCTTGGGTGGTGAACCCACTGGAATATGGTCTGTGTTTGTATTTTAGCAGAAGGAATAGTATTGAAATACAGATTGTAAAATAAGTGTTTTTTCATATGCATTTTCCAGCAAAAGCTGAAAATATATCAAGGTGATATCAAAGTGTCCTGATTATGTTCAGTTATTTTAAAGTACTTTAATATAATTTTATTCAAGTATAATAATCTATTATCATTAATCAATATAATGTGGGTTTCTGTTTTATAGAAAAACCAGCAAAACATTATTAACAACTATGGGTTACCTAAAGTTGCTGTTAAGGTGGTTTGGGAAAAGGCTATTCAAGCATTACCATTTTAATGTTATATGTATACTGTTGTTATATATGCTGCTGGTAGTCTTGGATTATTTTGATTGTCTGTGCCATATTCCAAGAATCTCGTATATAAAAACCTTGATGGAAAACATTAGCAAAAAAACTGTGCAGGAGAAAAAGCATTTTGGGCTGAAAATAGTAACGTTCCTGTGCTTTATCACCAAAGCAACTGTCTAGATAAGCTATAAATTAAGGGGTATTTGGTACTCAATTGTCTTTTTATTGGTTTTTTTTATGTAGTAATGAAAGTAATAAAGCAGCATTTTGTCAGAGCTGGTGAGCCCTGTCAGGGAGCAGCCTGGCAATGCCCCAGGTTGCAGTGCCCCTGCACAGCTGTGCTTTGGGACACCAGTGGGGTTGGAGGGGGGTTTGTGCAGCCCCTCGGTGATGGGGCCCTGATCCTGCAGCTCCCACCCAGGCCTGCCCTTCCCTCTGCCTTCCCGGGGGAAAGGCATTACAGAGGCAGCAGCAAAGCCACCCCAGGCACTGATTCTTCGGATTCCTTGACCCTTGGCCATCAGGATAAAGTCCTGGGAACAATAGCAGGGCTCCCTGCATGGGGTGGGGTGTCACTGGAGCCCTGCTCCTCTGGGCTGTGTCCCCAGTCAGCTGGTTCAGGAGGTGTGCAGTGTCTCATCCAGCTGTTTGCTGGGAGCATCACCCGGGCCAGGCAGCCCAGATAAAGCCCTGGGGTGCTGGGGAGGTGCTGGGGAGGTGCTGGGGGTCCTTCAGCCCATCAGAGGGGGGGTTTGGGTGATAGGAGTGAGTCAGGAATTGCTTCTCCCCCAGCACTGATAACAGAGGGGCTGTTCCTGCAGGGACCTCCTGGCTGGGTGCAGCAGTACCCCAGTGCTGTTGGCACGAGTGGGGGTGGCATTTGCACTGCCTGTGTGTCCCTGGCAGACCCTGGGACCCTCATTCCATGCAGGAATTCCCAGCGTGGGCAGGGTTGGCACTCACAGCGTGACCTGGCTGGCAGTTTGTCCCCGGGGTGTTTGTGATCCCTGGGTGTTTGTGTCCCCTGGAGTCCCAGCACAGGGCACTGCTGACCAACTGTAGCAGTACGTTCGGATACATGTCCGGAATAAAGACAAGTGCCAAAAATACTCAAACACACAAAATATCTTTTATTACAGTGAGAATAATAATACTAGTAATAAACTTAGCAAGAGGGATTAAAAACTAAAAAGAAAAAAAAGGATACAAAGTAACTATCTTATCGGGTGGCATTAAAACAAATACTACGAACAGCATTTAATACAGTATTAACTAGTGAAAAAGGGATACCAAAAAAGGATCTTAACACAATATTATGGATAACACGATATTGGTTAGTAAAAAGGGAAACTAAAGGAAAAATACTACAAACATAAACGGGGAATTAAAGGAACACAAAAAGGATATTTAAAAGTTTGTTCTCTCAGTTGCTTCCTATCAAAAACTGTGCTTACCCACACAGACAGGCCAGGGCTGTCAGGATCTGCAGCAGCTGGTCGGTACCCATGCTTAGCGGGCGT
>NW_021940671.1:3134888-3167560 GCF_001715985.3 Manacus vitellinus | reverse complement strand
AAGAGTTGGACTTGCTGATCTCTGAAGTCCCTTCCAACCCAGCTGATTCTGTGAATCCATCTATTTTCAGTGGATGTTTATAAGTACCATCCCCTCGTAGGGTTCTGAGGAAGCCAGGATATACAGGATATGGGTGTTGGGATATGTGTTCCCTCGTGTTTCCTCTTTTCCCATTTGGGGGATATGGTGGCATATACTTTTGTGGATTCCAGTTTATAATGCAGAAGAGTTATCTCTAGAATATTGAAGTTAAAGATCTTTTTACTGATTTAATTAATGTAAATGAACAAATACATAAAGCTGATCTAGTCATCTGTAACTTCTGGATGTTGTAAAACCTTCTCTTGCAGTTATTATTTCTGGGCATCATTGTTTATCTTACAAATATTTATGTATATGAGGTTACTGGATTGTCTACATATATTCCAAATATTTACATTATTTCCTGCAACTGAGAGATTATTTTTCACTCTTTTGTAACTTTTAAAAAACATAGTTACTTAAATGATCGAAATATTTTGGACTAGGAGTGTACAAAAGGCAGGCAGTTCAAGAAAATCAGTTACCTATTTTTGGTTCTTTTATTTTTCATGCCTTATTTGTGTAGTTCAGAAGCGACTTGGTGTCTTCATTAAGTGTTTTTGGATACACTTCTGTGTGGGATACTTGAACTTCAGTAATTCTGTGTGAAGCCTTGGCTTAATCAGGACTTGGTGACCAATTAGTGCAGTCCCACTAATGTTTAAGCTCCTTGTCTCGTTCCACCCTCCCTGTTGGCACTGTATGGAAAGGATAAACTAAGTGCCCCTGATGTGCTGCTAATGAGATTTGTCAGGGCTCCCAGTTGCACTGCCTGCCAAACACAAGTGTTGTCACTTACTGTATCAGTGATGGATTGACTGAAGGGCTTCTGCAGATATTTCGAGGGCCTTGGTTTTGAACACTGAAATCTGTCCCAGCTCCAACTGTAGGTGCAGCTGCAGGAACCCCCCCACAGAACCTTGGGGTTCTGAGAGTCAGGCTGGGTTTGGGCCCTGAGCTGATTTAAAATCCCTGTAAGCAGTAGGTGCTCCTCGAAGTTCTGCAGAAACAGTGGCACTGCAGGATTTGTTTTCAGTCCAATTCAGAAGTAAATACACTTCCTCATATTCATAAATAAAACCGGTGCCTAAAGCCAAAACATTCTTCAGTCTCTCTCCAAAAATAGGAAAGAAAACTTCAGTTGAAAGCAATTCCATTGAATAATATCGACTGCATTGTTTTTTCTGACACTTTTACACCTCTTTAAAATAACATGATCTTGAAATAAAGCTTTGTTTCAGAACAGAGTTATGGAGGTTATTTATTCTCCAACTCTGTTTTCTGAGAGTTACATTCCCTTAAAAATTTTTGCTAACCCTTATTTTCTGAAGACTCGGACTAAAAAAGTGACAGGGCAAGGGGGGGATGGTTTTAAACTGAGAGTAGGTTTAGATTAGATATTGGGAAGGAATTGTTCCCTGGGAGGGTGGGGAGGCCCTGGCACAGATTGCCCAGAGAAGCTGTGGCTGCCCCTGGATCCCTGGAAGTGTCCCAGGCCAGGCTGGAGTAACCTGGGCTGGTGGGAGGTGTCCCTGCCCGTGGCAGGGGGTGGAACAAGTAGTTTAAAACACTACCAAATACTGGGATCTTTGTGCAGCACCACAGGAGCCCTTGGTGTTGTGCAACCAGGGCCCTTGTTTAAAAATTAATCACCAGACTTTGTGATATAAATGGACTGTTTTGTGACTGCTATAGCAAAAAATTATGGAAATGCTTATTTTTAAAAGGTAATTGTCTGGAACCATTTATAAAGCTGAAGAGAAAGCTGAATTAGTCTTGTGAATGCTTTTAGTGTCTTATTAACTTGTCAGATTCAGGATAATAAGGCAGTTTTAAAGTAGCTTGTCTTTGGTATAAATTTGCTGCTGGTTTAGAAGATAACAAACTTGAATGAGCACTCGATGTATCATATATAATCTAAATAAGGCCGTACAGAACAATTCCTCTGGGTGGGCCCAGTAACACAAACAAACCCCCATCTGCACAATGAGCACAGAGCTGGGGGCCTTCCTTTGCCAGGCTGAAATGAAGGACTGATGTGCAGCAATCACAGAGCAGGTACATCTTAAAAAATACATCATAATTAGTGAACTCTCTTGGCTTCAATTTAAGCAAAATTTGGCAGCGTGGCTCCAGTGGAAGGACAGAACCTGCTCCCTCAGGTTTTTGGGTCACTTCTCCCCACCTTTCTCCCTCCTGTTTGCCTCTGAGGGCTTGTTCTTTCCTCCTGTGTAGTCCCTGTCACCAAACTCTGCTCTGAGCTCAGCACTATTTATTTTTAAGGCTGGCTCAGGCGGGAGGAGCTGCAGTCCCAGCACCACTTTGGGGGTACAAACGGTGCAGTTGGGTCAGGGAAGTGCAGCAAAGAAGCCACTGGTTGTTATTCTTGGCTGCTCTCTCTGAGTGTGTTGTAGCAAGAAGTACTGACTGGTGACTGGGCTTTCAGTTTTCCTCTTTGAAAAATCTCATCTAATTAAAATCAGCTTTTTCGTGGTAAAGAGTGGGGCAGGATGGGGAGGGAGGGAGAGGTTCAGGCAGCAGGTGTGTGATCAGCTGCCTGCACACCTCCCAAAACCAGAGATTTTGGGGGGAATTGTTGAATAACTTTGCCCTTTAAGGGCAAACCCTCAGGAGAAAGCTTCTCCTGCTCAGAGAGAGCACACCTTGTACCTTCAGCCTGAATCTCGCAGGTTATGTGTGGTCTGAGCCCGGGGCAGCACAGAGAGCACGTGTGGAGCAGGTCCTTCCTCAGTCCCAAACCCTGGGCAACTTCCAAGTGCTCTTAGTTTGGCAAAGAAGTGACCTTTTATATGTTCTGAGTGTGTGCACTTCACAAGTTGAGAAGTCCTGGACAAGAGAGCAAACACTGGATAGTATTTTAAAAACAAAAGCTGGATTCTCTCACAGTGTGTGGGTCTGAGCTGACTAAATTCCCTCGGGGTGGGACAGACCCACTCATCTGGAGTCAGGTCCTCTGGTTCACACTGTTCTTGGCAGACAGGGGATTTGTGTCAAGTTTTGTTTCTGGAAAACCAGTGAACATAAAAATACCTGTAATAAATCAGGCTATGTTTGGTCTCTCTACACCTTACCCTGATAACAAAGCAATTGAGCAAGTGAGTAATTCCTGAGGAACAGGCCTTTTTTTCCAGATGCCCAGGAAAACAGTCTCCCAAACTGAACTTTCCTAGTGCTGTGCTTGCTGCTGCCATCTGCTGCCATCGGGGCTTGGGGTGCAGCAGGGATCAAACCATGGCTTTGCTCTGTGGTAAATGTGTGCTCCAGACTCTTTGCTCTGATTACACCTCTGCAGACCTGCTGTTGGAACTCTTGGATGTGGAGACTGTTCTTCAGGATTTCAGGCACTACTTCTGCACTAGCTTGTGTATGTTACAGAGAGTTTGCATTGCACTGGAGAAAAGCTCTGTAAATCCTGAAAGTGGGGGTGGGAGGAATTGCCTCAGTTGGGATTCTGGTCAGGGTTCATCTCTCCAGGTGAAGGGTCCTGTCATCTCAGACCATTCCTTTTGATCCTTGGTGATCTGTAAGAAAAAACCCAACACCAGTTCCTGCTGCACCACTGGATTTAGGAATGTCTCTGTGGGTCACTTCTGTGTGGGACTTGTAAGATGTTTTCTTCCTACATGACCAGACTCTTCCCCCTTTTCCCTCCACCCTTTCTTTTTGCCTTGTTCAAGTTGTGTGTGGATTTCTGAGCCCAGACTTGGAGTGAACAGCAGTTTTTTGGGGTGCACTGTGTGATGATGGCTGTATTTATGTGCAGCACTGCACTGCCAGGCACAGGAACACTGGGGGAAACTGAAACTTGTATGGAGAGCACTTGCCCTCCCTGATTTTTGTCCTCTGTCAGTTTGAATGTCACGGTGACAACTCTTCCTTTGGAGTTTCCTGCTGGGAGAGGGGAAGGGGGAAGTCATCCCACGAGGAGTGGGAGCTGTGGGTTCCTACCTGAAGGATTCACGGAAATCCAAAGCGTGGCAGGGCTGGGAGGAGCAGAACCTTGCAGGACAAGGTGGTAATTCAGGGGCAGGTTGAGTTTCCCACCAGCCAGGGGGATTTTCTGTCTCCTGAGCAAAGCAAGCTGCAGAAATTACTTTGAGGGATCTCATCTCTCTTTTAATCTCTTCATGTTACCAGCTGTTAAAGACACGGGGGACTGCAAGTGTTTTTTGGATGATGATGTCAGTACATCTAATTATATAATTTCCATCTGCTGACTGGAAAGCTGAAGGAAGAACATTAAAATATCTTCCTTTTTTTTGCCTTGTTGAAGGATCCAACAGTCTAAAACGTGGCACTGGATGTCTGATGTGCAGAATTCTCCTTTTCCTGGTTTTCAGCTGATCTGGGAGCACGTCTGCGTGCTGCTGAAAATCACATTTGTATCTGATGTTTTGAAGAACAGGGACAACACAGCGAAATGATTTGCTGCCCCACCCAATTCCTAGAAAAAGATTTAATTTAGGAAGGAGAGGAGATGTTCCCTGAAGAGGACCAGGCTGTGCCTGCTCTGGAGCAGCCGTGGGACAGACGGACACTGAGCCAGGCGAGATCAAAGCGGTGGCACAGTTACCCTGGGCCCTTCAGGAAGCTGCTGCCATTCTGTGCTTCTGATCCCTTCCAAAGGAACAGGCTCAGAGACTCCTCCTGAGTTATCCCTTCCCATCCAAGTTGTCTCCAGCAGTGGTCAGAAGTGGGGCAGCTCAGGGAGGACTCTCAGCTCGTGCCAAGAGTACAGTTATTTTTCTGTACACTTGGTCAGCGTCCCGCTGGGTTTGACAATGCAACTCCACATATTTTTGTGTTTAACAACTGTTGATGAATTTTCCTTTTGTGTGTTTAATTGAGTTTGAAGCCACACAGAACCTCAGCCTGCACAAATACTCGTTGGTAATTGATACCATAGCTCATCTCTGCCCTGGGTGGAAAAAGGTTGGGGTTTTTGGTTTAATTTTTTCATTTGTTAGTGTAGTGTTTGGGCTCCTGTTCCTGTGTGAAGGAGAGAATGTAACTATCCCTTTGGGTCTCAATCCTTTTGATTTTAGTACATGTCTGCTCTCTCCCTGCTCAGTTCATCTCCTTCACAATGAAGACTTTTTATGGAATTATTCTTTCTATGCAATTATTTTTCAGCCATTTCTATGTAATTACCTTTTTGTGGAATTATTATTTTTTTCCTCCTGCTCTCTTTCTTTGTGTTTGTGTTGAATTTCGTTCGTGAGGGTTTTTTAGGTTTTTTTTCCCCCCTCTGTTAATTTTCTTTCCCCTCTGAAGTTTCTCTTGCAGTTCTTTGCCTCGAATTCTAATTTTCATATTTCCCCAGCACCACAGTAGTAAACTAAAACTTGTTATTTTGCTGTTTCCTGCCCCCCCTCCTCATTCTCATTATTTAGGTTTAGCAATTGTGACGTTTCTTTTCAATGCAAAGTTAAGTGAGGGGCTGTGTGTGGATGCCGGGCAGGAATCAAAGCAGGGTAAGTGATCTCAGGAGAGGCACTTAAGTAGCTGTAGTGTTTGTATAAATGAGAGAATTAGAAGAACTAATTAAAGTAAGCTGGAGCACTGAATGAACTACCCACCCGGAGCTGTGTAGTGCAGCTCAGCCCAGACCTACAGCACGTGTGTGGAGGGGAAAAACGAGCAGAGAAATAAACGTGTCACTGATGGAAGTCACCACAGAAAAAGCTGTTCTGAATGAAGGAATTAAATCCTGTGGAAGAGTTGATTAAGGAATTCTACCAGCCAGTGAGTTTAATTATCCTTCCCCCCACCCTGTGCATCTCAGGGTGATTTTATTTACAGGAGAGAACACTGATACTGTTAATGATTCCAAATCTCTGCTCTGCTGCAGCCACTATTTGATGTAATAAAGTGGGCAGTGGAGCAGGATTTTCTGTTGTGCTTCATGTTTCTCAGGGCCACTGTCCTTACAAACCCTGGATGTTCCCAGTCCTGTCACACACACTGGGGTAATTCCAGCTGTATCTCCACTTTCCCTTTATGGAGCATTTATGATCTCTGAAGATTCATTTTGGGTGTGAGTTACCAGCTCAAGAGTATAAAAAGAGAACTCCATTTGATGTCCCAGTTTTGAGTGACGGTTTTGCATGAGTGGAGATGATTTACTCTGAGCTGAAAAATAAACTAGTCAATCCTTGTACATTATCCTGTCACAGCAGAGATCTGGGGATGAGAGGGTTGCCTTGGTGGGGTTTTGTTTTGCTCGAGTCATGTTCAAAATTTCAGATACATTTTAAGAGGGATAAGCAATATTCTTTAAATGAAGAAGCTTATAATTTGAAGGAATAATCTGGCCCGAAGTGATATTTTCTGTAAGTGTTAATGAGCAATGAGAATCCCAATTGAAGTGCTTACAGCAGTAATTTCACCTGTCTTTACACTTTGCAGATGCTCCTGCACTGAAATTCCACTGCTTGCTTTGGAAAAGCGCTTAAGCTGACTTTATTGATGTGATTTTTACTGTTAGGCTTTTAAATATTATTACTTTTTCCAAAGGTGCCTATAAAAGCCAGTCGAGTGAATTTTTACGTACTGCGTTGGTAGCCCGTTAAAGCAAATAAATAGATTAAAGCCGTTTATAGTAACAACCACGCTGGAAATGTCAACATACATTAAGCAAGACAAAGCTGTGGTTAGTTACACACACAACCGGGAGATGGGAGCGACTCAGACATGTTTGTTAAACAGTCAGATGGCTCTGCAAAATAACCAGAGCAGCTCATCCTGCCAGAAGCAGCACATTGACACCCTGGCTGAACAATCATCTCGCTGCCACAGGTCCCAAATCTGTCAGATGTTTTTCTTTTGTTGTAGTTAAGACTCTGGAGAAACTTGTTTTGGGGGCAGTGAATAGGATTTCTGGGATTTAACATGCAGGTAACTGCTTGTGGGGCTGCCTGACAGGATTAGGCACCCACTCAGTGTTTGGTTTAGAGGAGCTGGGCATCATTTGTTTCTTTAGGATCCTGCTTGGTGTATTTTTCCATCTTACAGCAACCAATTGCTGTTAAAACCTAGCTCTGAAGGTGGTGATGCAAGTCCTGTGTTCAGAAGGGAGTAAAGGACACTAAATCCAGCTGAGGGCTTGTGAGATATTTAGTATTTTAAACGCCGGAGTGTTTTTTTTTGAAAAGTACTTAAAGTTTTTGAGGAAGTTTCATATGAAAGTTTTAATTTTGTCACTCCTGTGAGCTCTCCTTCACAGTCAGCTCATCAGGTAATTCCTGTTCAATGAGGAAGGCTTGGCCAACTGTTTCTGAGAGTGGCAACAGAAATAGATATTTGTTAAACTGTTTGGTTGTGGGCAGAATTATTCAGGCTGTGTGTGTGTGTGTGTGCACACAATCTCAAAATACAATTATTATGCACAGTTTCTGTCAGCATGTGAGGGAATGTGGTTGGGGGGCAGAAACCCCCCTGAGCTGCCACCCTGCTCTTCCTGCCTTTCTTGTTTGGAAACAGTCCTGGAGCATCTGTCATTGTTTCACACGATTTCCTGCAGAGCTGCCCGTGGCAGTTGCGCTCATTCTTTATTACCCAAGGGCTTTGCTGGCTATAAAATAACCTCTGTGACTACCTACCTGCCCTCCCAGGAGAACAGGCAGTGCCAAGCTGCTTTTACTTTCTTTTTTGCTGCCCGTGCAAAGCTGACCCCGTGGGAGGGGCTTTCCCTCCGCGCAGGGGAAGCGTTTCCAGGGATGTTCTCCTTGCCCGCTCCAAGGAATGGCACCGAGCAGGGGGTGTTCAAACATTCCAGCTCTGCCTTGACACACAGGACACGGCTGCATGTGATTATCTTTTTAACAACCCCTTGGGTTTTTGCTTTGTTTACCAGCTTAGAGGCCCTTTCTGCTGAAATGGACTGTAAAAACAGGACAAAAATGTGATGTCTGTGGGTGCCTGGGCTCTGCTCCTGGGATCCTCGCTGCACGTGCACACACACGACATCATTTGTATAGGTTGATATGTGTTGCTGCTGTTCTTTTGAACTAGAGTTTTTTGTTAGGAAGGGTGATGTTCAGCTATTTTTAGTTGCAAACCAAAATGCATATACAGAGCTGCTCTTCTGTTTTGTAGTTGAATAAACGAATGGTTTTTTTCCCCTGTAAAAATTTTCTACAAAAACCCAAATAACATCAGTTAGAATTAATTTAAACTTCCTGAGCCAAATGGTTTTGCTTAAAGATCAATACGTGGTAAATACTTCACTGTTAGTTCAGTTTGTAGTGAACAGTTCCATTGGGGTTACTTATAAAAAACCCCAACTTATAAAACATTCTTATAGGTGTGGTTGAAGAATTAAATTACCCTTGTGTGGGTTGGTGCTGGGAAACCCCAGCCACGGTCCTGCTGTCCCAGTGCCCCCCATAACCTAATGTCACTGACTGCAAACAAAAATCAAACACAGCAGAAAGGTGTCTTAAAAATTAAAAACTCAGACAGCAAAGAAATAATTAACTGCTGTTTAGGGGTTTGTTTTGTTTTTTTTTTCTTTCCAGTGAGTTACTGGAAGTGCAGAGGGGTTGGTGTAGGGTTGAGGGGAGCCTTGTGAGCAGGGACACCCAGTGAGAGCAGTGTCAGGGATGGGTTTGGGTTTGGGGGGGATTTCTCACAGGGAGCACAAATGATGCACATCAGTGATGCCCAGGACAAGGGGGTCCTGCACGAGGGGCAATCAGGAGAGGAGAAAGGTCCCAGGGGTTGGATGTGCTGCCTGCTGGTGCCACAGTCCTCTGCCCCCCTCGCCTGCAGTTTGATTCCTCCAAGATCTGATTTGAAAAACACTTGAGCTGCTCATAATTTTGGGATCTCACATTCCACTGGAACCACAGGATTGTTTAAAGTCCCGTCCTTGCTCCCCTGTCTGCCTGAATTAGGGGACAGTCTTCACTGGCACATTCCAAACCCGGGAGCAGCTTCAAAGAGATTCTTTTCCCAGCCCTGGCAGCCTCCCAGTGATCCTGGAGTGTGGAATCACCTCTCCACAGCCTCCCAGTGATCCTGGAGTGTGGAATCACCTCTCCACAGCCTCCCAGTGATCCTGGAGTGTGGAATCACATCTCCACAGCCTCCCAGTGATCCTGGAGTGTGGAATCACATCTCCACAGCCTCCCAGTGATCCTGGAGTGTGGAATCACCTCTCCACAGCCTCCCAGTGATCCTGGAGTGTGGAATCACCTCTCCACAGCCTCCCAGTGATCCTGGAGTGTGGAATCACCTCTCCACGAGTGTGGAATCACATCTCCAGGGCAAACTGGGCAGCTTTGTTGGGGTTGTTACTGTCGGGAGGGCTGAGCTGTGTGTGCAGGCTGAGCTGGGGGGCTGGGAAGGTTTAACCTGCCTGATCTCCCTGCTGCATTCCCACTGCCAGAGCCCTCCAGCCCTCCTGGGTGGGTGTTAATGGGAACTGGGGATCCCTCTCACCCCAAAGGCTTCCATTCCCTTGGGTCTGTGATTAGCTCCTTAGTTTTATACCAGCCCTGTACCTATGGAAATTTAAACCTTCCCCAAATGCCATTAAATTCCTAAGCACACTTAGGAATGTGCTTGCCTGGATTTGCTCCCAGGGTGAAGGGAGTTTGCTGCTTCCTCCCTCCTCCTTTAGGTTTTGTCCAGGTGATTATTTGGGATTGGTGGTAGATGGACTGTATGTGTATTTAGAAATATCATGGTAACTGTTGTGTTATTTCTTTTTCTGATTGATTTCATGAGATTACTTTGCTTTTTTATACAATACATTTCAAGGAGCACTTCAAATATATAATCATATTTTTGGGAGTTTCATTTACATGAGAAATGTTGTAGCCAGGTAACACAGTTTCAGTCAATATTTAGGTTTTTCTTGTTTGCCACTTGCTCTGACCTAGTCCTCTTAACAGACAGTAGCATATTAAGAATCTTAACGATTTATTTTTTTTAATTAAAATTATATCTTTCAACAGAAGCATTAGGAAAACATTTACTAATGGTTGAAAAATGTTAACTGAGCTGTCCCAGCCAGGTTATTTTAATTTTGGGAGAGCTGTGGGAGCTTGTTGTAGAAAACCTTAAGGAAAACAGCATTTCTGACCGACTGCAGGGACCAGCCACCTTCTCCAGGAGTGGAATGTCAGGCTTAGTCAGGAATGGTGCAGGAAGTTCTGGGATACACACCTTGGATTGCAGGAATTGGTGAATTTGTATTCTTTTGTCAAGCAGCCAAACCCCAGGAAGTGGTTGAATTCAACTGTTTTTAAAATGTATGTCTGCTTTTACTTCAATTTTCCTTTATTCTGCTGAGAATCTACTTTAAACATTGAGGTGGAAAGTGAGCTCCAACAAAAAAAAAAAAAAAAAAAGAAGGACCTTGCCCCAAGGTACAGGTGGGAATACAGGAAGCATAATCCTAATTTTTTTCCCGACTACTCCTTGTGCTTTCACATTTTTATCCTTTTTTTAACCACTTAATTCCACATGAGGAGAGTTGGCTCTTACTGGTGTGTTACAGGAAGAGAATACAAAGGTGTAGGGCAAAATTTGGCTTCAGCAGGCCGACAGAATGAAATGTAGACCTGTTTTTCATGCTGCCCTCTGGAAGAGGAGGGTCAAACCCTGGTGGTGTTTGATCCCAGTGCAGAGGGGGAGGCAGACACAAACCCCCCCTCAGCACGGGGGGTGCAGCCTGTGCTTCTGGAAGGGAAGAAATCCAAGAGAAATCTGTTCCTTCAAGTGACCTAAATAATTCTCCTGGTTCCTCTGCTCAGCTGTGTTGCTCTGTCAGGGCAGCATTAATAGGATCAGATAATATCCAACACTTGAGGGTGTTTTTTCATAATTATCTGTTTAACCTTGTGATTGAGGGTAATGTATCTTCTCCATCTGTTACCAATTCAGCTGAAGTGAAACTGGTTTGTCTGTTTGGAGCCTGTTGGTGCAAATGCTGATGGATAATCGTGAGGAGCCATTAATACTGTAATTAATTAACTGACTTTGGATCGTTCTTAAAGGTAACAGTGGTTATTGATGCAGGCCAGCAGTCTGAATTCTGGATCCAAACCATCTCAAAGCTCTGCTAATTCCGAGAGATGTTTTGCAGTGGTTTTGTGAAGGAATTTTGGAGATGCTGTTTCAACTTCCATATCCTAAAACTCGTCACTGCACTTCACACTAATGAGCAGGCTGGGCAGAGGAGCCAAGAAATTAATGGACCTTAGAAACTAAATTACCCTTTCCACCCTGAAGGAAGTCTTCCCTCACACTCAGCTCATGGACTGATCCCAGCACAAGGAAAACAGAACCTGCTAAAGCCATTTGCTGGCACTGTCTTACCTTGGTATTAAATCTGTGCAGCTTTTGACCAAACCAGACTGTGCCTTGTTTCTAAAGAGGTTTCCTAGATTTAGATTTCTTTCAGACTTGCACATGTAGTAAAACTTGGCATCCATCTGAGGTGATCCCCCCCCAACTCCGCTTCTTTGAATTCCCATGGCTGCTGGAAAATTGAAATCCTTTCTGCTTTATGGAGAGAGGTTTAGAAATGGAAATTTTAGGGCTGTCTTGGATCACTGTTGCACTACTTACCATCAGCCTCGGTGTTACAGCAGAATAATTGCGAGGGAAAACACAGTTAACTACAAAGTTCTCGTGAGGCACGTGTTTTGGGGGACTTTAAGAGCCTTGGTATAGTTTTGTTAAGAAAAAATAAAGCTGTGCAGGAGCCAGTGTGTAAATAGTTGGATGTGGTTGGGTTTTTGGCAGCAGTTGCAGTGTGTGTGCTGTGCCAGGGCTGGGCACCAGCTCACAGGGAGGGAGCTGCAATGCTGGCTGTTCCCTGCAGCAGGGCACTGCTGGGAGAGACATTCCCAGTTCTCCCAGCACTGGGAGACCATTCTGTGCTTTACTCCAACAACTCTGTCCTGCACAAAGATGCTGGACATCCCTCTTCCCAAAGCCCAGGCAGACCCAGTGTTTCACAGCCAGTGTTGTGTTGGTTTTTTCCCTTAGGTGACCTCATTCCTGCAGTTCACACAAGCTCTGTGTGATCTCTGTGTGTGTGTATTCTCACAGACAAGGTGTTCAAAAGGTTCAGGTGGAAATCTTGTTTTCAGCAGTCCCTGGGCTGTGCAGTGGAAAGGCTGACATGTACCCCACCATCCCCACCTCAGACGGTGACTTTGGTGACTCCACACGCAGAGTTACTGGAAAATCTCCCTCTGAATGAAGAAATCAGCCACCAAACCTGTCTGATGCTGGCAAGGCTTTAATTTGCAAGAATATTCAAACAGTTTGAAGCAGGTTTGAGAACTTGTATTAGCAAAAGAAGGGAATTGTTTGGTCATACAAACTCATTCCCAGTGGGGCTTTTGCCAGCTCCTTTGAGGAGATGAGGGACTGGAGCTTTGCTCCTTATGTCACAAAATGTTCCCGGGGGTTGGCTGGGTTTCCTCAGCACTTTTACACCTGAAAAGCCTCTCTAAGTGTTCCCTGCTCTTCTCAGCTTAAGCTGGGTCATCCCATTCCTTCTCTTGGTGTTTTGCTGGGTTTTTTCCCAAGAAGAAATCAGTGAAAAGAGTGAGAAGTGCCAGGAGCTGTTCCCCAATCTCTTGACTCCTTCTGCACCTTCTCAGGAGGACCAGAAGGAGCAGCTTCCCTGTGGGATGAGATCAGAATATCACCTTCCACCACTGTGGACTAAAACTTCCTTGTAGAAGGATACATGGAACGTTTAGCTGAGTTTCCAGCCTTTACAGAACTTATGCAGCACTTCTGCTGGGGTGGAGCAGGAGATTCCTGCAGGATTTTGGGGACAGCTCTCCCTTGGGAGCTGTGTGACAAAAACAGTCTTTACATCCGAATGTTGTGTATTTTCACAAACACGTCATTTAATTTTTATTGTTGGGATTTTTTTTCCCCTCTAGCAGGTACCTGCTGAAAGTGCTGTGTGTGTAAAATACAAAGTGTAGCTTTTTCTGTAACATTAAAGGTTTCTGTGTCGTTCCCACACCCTGACAGAAACAAATTGTCTCGTTGCTGGTACTTGTTGCAGATTGCTGGCTGGCTGAACAGAAGACGTTCACAACTTCTGTCACTTATGTATTATTGGCCAGTGTGACAAAACCCCTCACTTGTTAGGTTTTAATATTAATGAACGATAATTTTACACTTAATTTTTGCATAAGGACTGTGTAAAATTCCGTACTCTCGGGAAACTTTTTTTTTTTCCCCCTCTGAAAGCCTGTCTTAAATAAAAAATGTCTTAACTAACAAGTGTCTTAAAGAGGGGAAATAATGTAGAGACCTGGATCTTTATAGGCCATGGGAACACCAAGGTGTGAAATCCTTCCTGCCTCTGGTTAATGCAGCTGTNCTTGTTAGGTTTTAATATTAATGAACGATAATTTTACACTTAATTTTTGCATAAGGACTGTGTAAAATTCTGTACTCTCGGGAAACTTTTTTTTTTCCCCCCTCTGAAAACCTGTCTTAAATAAAAAATGTCTTAACTAACAAGTGTCTTAAAGAGGGGAAATAATGTAGAGACCTGGATCTTTATAGGCCACAGGAACACCAAGGTGTGAAATCCCTCCTGCCTCTGGTTAGTGCAGCTGTAAGTTGTGTTGGGGGTGGGAAATGGGGTTTTTCTTTCTTTTGGAAGTTTAAATGATTCCAGTTCTGTTGCTGATGATTGGAGGAGGGTAACATTTAATAACTTCACCTGCTGCTTCTGCTCCTTTGGGCCCTGGATGTGGTGGGTGATCTTTTGCTTCCTCAGGATCGTGACTGTTCTGCCCCTTGGTTGGTTTTTTCTCCTTTTGAATTCTCAGTGGGCTTTATGAAGTTGCTTAATAAGCTTTATTTCACAGAGAAATGTAGATGTAGTTCAGTTGTGTACTGAAGTCTAAGTGCTTGTTTATGACCAGAGTTCCAATGACGAGGTGAGAACAGGAATCCATCTCCTTTCCCTGCTCCAGTCTTTCAATTCCTGTCATCCAGCCTTGCCCTTCAAGGCTCTCCTTTCTCTCATTAAGTGCCAATCCTCTGATTTTGCAGAAATTCTTTGAATTCATCCATTCATATATCCAGCATTTTCCCTTTCATGGGTAGGAGTGGGATTCTGGTGTTCTCCTGCTCTAATTCCAAGTGGATGCTGGAGTCACTCCACTGGGGCAGTGCACAGTTCTGTGCTGGGGGTGGGACTAACAAATACAGTTTTATTATGAATACAAATCATTGCTGAGCTTAAATTAAATCTTAACTGAATAAAGTTCTAGTGGTTTGCTGGCTTTGGACAAATGCTGATGAAGAAACATATTTTTATTTATTTATTGGGGTGCACAAATCTTTATTTATTGGGGAGCACAGACAGCCCATGAGTGCAGTTTGGCCTGTCAGCTGGTGGGTGTTGGCAGCCAGTGCTGTGGAGGGGATGAAGGTGAAGCAAAGTCTCCTGTGAAGCTGTTTATTGCTTGTCCACCTCCCTGTGGACAGTGTTTGCCAAATCCTAAAGGATTTCCTGCCCCAGTGCTCCTTTTTGCCTTGGTGCAGTTAAAGCACACAAATGTCACTCGATGGACGTGTCTAAGGAGTGATTTCCTGCTCCTGCTTTGGGGTTTTGTTGCTGCAGCAGAGACAGGGGATCAGAAGGAACAGGAGAACACGTGCTTCAGTTTGGGGGTTTTGCTGAGTCACTGAGGGTCTGTTTGGGCTGAATGAGCGATGTCAGAGCCTTGGGCTTGTTTCACTTTTTCCATCAGGGCAGAGCCTTTGTTGTGTTTCTTCCCTGGAACAGGAGATGCTGTTTACTAACGCTGGCTTTGCTGGGGTGAAACGTTCCTTCAGAGCAGTTTCCCTTTCTGTTCCCCCAGGGCTGTTTGAAGCACAGAAAGGCAATTCCAGCAGGGACTCCAGAGGGATTGTTTCATCTCCTCTGTCACAGAGGAAGGTGCTTTCTGGAGTCTGTTCCTGGGAGAGAGTCACAAAATAAGACATAAATGTCTCGGTGCTGTGTCTAACAAGCAGAGCTCTCAGCAGGAAGGCAGGGAGATGTTTCCTAGCTCCTGACACATTCCCTGCTCTTGGACACACCGTGTGATGTTCTTTGAAAGTGCATTCCCAACAAACAGACTTACCCTGAATTACATTCCTGGTGTTATCCTGTGATGGGAGACAGGAGATTTTGAATGACAAAATGCCACAGAAATCCATGAAGGTGCTTCTGGTGGCCCTTGGTTCAGTGAGATGGAGGAGATTGGGGTCAAGAAAGGAGACAGACTGGAAAAATCCATTTTCCAGGAGAGGAGAGAAAGGCAGCATTCTAAGATGAGATGAGGCAGCATTCTAAGTTTATTTTATACCCATTATTATTGAGGTGGGGAGTAGGGAAAGAACGTGGGAAGATGGTTCTCAAGCAGTAATTGTATGGGATTCTGGCAGTGGGGAATCTGCTGTATCAGGAAATGAAAATATAACAACAATAATTCACATTTTAATCCAAAGATTAAAGGTGTTTCAGACCAATAATGTCTACTTATGCTCTGATTTTGTATTACAAAAAGGATTATTTTAATAAATTTAAGATTTTGCGACCTCTGCCCCAGTGTAAGTCCAGCCTGTGCTCCATGTTCAACCATATAAATGAAGATTAGGTCTCTTTCTGGTCTTTTTCTTTTCTGTACAAGGGAGTTCTATGTTTGTCACACGCACAGAGAAATGTTAATAAACATGGAATCTGTTGGGTTTGTTCTGACAGGTTTAATAATAAAGGTGGCAAGTAGGAAGAGAGGTTTGGGCCTTCAAGCTGTAAAGCTCTGCCAGGCTGCACTAAAAATTAAGGGCTCAAAAAACTCCCCAACAGTGACCCAGCCAACCCCCCTCTCAAAGAAAAACCAAACAAACCAAGAAAACACACAAAAAACCCCAAACACAGCAAAATCCCCCAGACAAAACTGCCCACTATCCAAAATAAGTATCTTGATTTTTCCCTCACTAAAAAGAAGTATATTTTACAAGCTTGATATTGTCCTTTTTTCTGTGTCTCCTCAGCTTGGTAGCCTGTTTTACAGTTCATATTTTCTACCTGCCCAAAAACGTCAAATCCAGCCAGAATTTTTTTTTCTCAGCTGGACCACTGAGAGAACCTTCTCCTTCTGATTAATTCCTTTAAGAAATAATTAAAAAGAAAACCAGCGCTGAGAAAACAATTCCCCCTTTCAGAGTGGCTCTTGTAGCACTTTTTAACCATTCTTTGTTGTGGTTTTGGCCATTTTGAAGTTTGCTGTTCTATTAAATCGACTGGGTTTGGGGCAAACAATTACCTGTTATGTGTTGGACTCAAATCCTGGAGTGAGATGGGAGTGTGGAGTTGCCCTTTGTTCGTGTGGCCGTGGGTCAGGGAGGTCAGGGGGGGTTTGGTTCCCCCCCCCACAGAGGGGAAGATGCACCAACACAGAGACTGAAGTTTGAAGAGACTGTTGCTGCTGTGAAAAACAAGAGCAGAGGAAATGGGTGCACAGCTCCTTTTCTTGTGGTTCCATTTTTGAGTCGTGCTCTGAGACATTTTCTCCAGGCTAGACAGGAAGAGCTTGGATCCCCAAGCTGCAGGCTGTGCTCAGGGACATCACTGTGCTTTCAGTCTCACTCATTTCCCTTCTCCCACGTTTTTCACTGGTAGCACCTGTGTTTTCTCCCTTTCTGGATTCTTCAGGAATAGGATGAGAACAGCAATAGCACACACTTGAGTTTAAATGTTCAGAAATTTTGGCAGGCTGTCAAGTTACTGGGCAGGGGGAGGAGGAACCAGAACTGGGAAGTGGTTGTTTACTTTTTCTTCACCTTATAAATCACTCAAAATTTAGCAGCATTTAATTGAAAGCACGAAGGGAATGTTTCTGACCTTGAGGAAAATCCTGCCAAGTCTCAGTGACCCGTTTGAAATAATGAAGTTTTAGGGGTTGGCAGGAAAGTCCTGTGAACCTTGTGCAGTCTAAACACTGCAGGGGTATTTTGAGTGTGGCTGCTTCACCTTTGGGCAGTGAGTTCAGGGAGCTCAGCTTTTCCTCCTGGCCAGGTTGCAGTCGGTGGCCCAGGGTGGGTGGGTGCTGCTCAGGAGATCCCTGCCTGGAGTTTGATTCCTGCCCAGGCACAGAATTGGGATTTCAGGCATTTCTGTAAAATACTTCTCACTGCAGAAATGTTTTCATGTGGTGTTTGGGTTGGGTTTTTTTAATTATTTATTTTTTATTTTTTTTTATTTTAGACATAAACTTGTTCTTAATTCAAAGAGAAAGCTAGGAGAGAATAATTTATATTATAAGTCATATCATAAGATTACTTGGTGGAACTGAAACCACAAAACCTTGCCTTTGGTATGAGAATAATTATTTTCCCTTCTCATGATTTTTCTTGAATTGTGTTCTTGGAACATACTTTCTTTAGTTTTCAGATAATTTGTTTATAATATGTCTGTGTAAATGTTTAAAATACAACAAATCTTGGACTGATGCACAGCAATAATATTTTCCTTTCATTTCTATTTATTTGACCCTTGTGTGGTTTCAGGAGAAAAAATAATTTTTCTTTTCAAACTTTTTGCTTGACTGTAGAAGAGCTTGCAGAAGAGGTGAACTCCTTGGCTCGTTTCAGATTTACCTTCTTGTTTAAATAGAGAAATCCTGCAGCAGTTGGGATACCCTTCAAGGTGTTATTCTGTGGGAAAGTCAAGCATCCCATCCTGCTCTAATACTGTGATATTGGGAGTGGTTTTAGTAGGCAAAAACCCCTCAATATGTTGATTTTTTTGCCCCATCTTAAGATTGTGTTGCTGGAGGTCACTGGTTTGGGATCTTGTCCCATACCTGTGTTACCCCTCTGAGTAATGATTTCCTTGGCTGAGGGATCCACCTCTCCCTGTTTTGATACCAGATTATTTCATGTACCTCCTAAAGAAATGAAATGATGGTCTTTGTGCAGTGATACAGTGTGACTAAATCTGTTAAACTAGTCACTGTGCTTGGCAAGAAGAAGGAGGTCCTGATTACAGAAGACTAATCCTAGAAGGGGGGTATTACAGTGCCTGAAGTTTTGGGCTTTCCAGTTAAGAAATGAGAGTGTAAAACTTACATATCCCGAAGGTAGGAGAGGAAGGGGACACAGGGAAAGCTGCAGAGAGAAGAGGTGGGTGAGGGCTAAAAACTAACCAAAAGGAACGTGGTGATGTGGGACCTGCAGTTGTCATTTTCCAAAAGAAATCATTCAGGACACTGTTGGGAGCTGGAGTGCTGGAGAACAGAGAGGGAATATGGCTGAGTGAACTGTGCATCTTCAGCTTTAATACTTCACATCCCTGCTAATGCAGGTCCTTCTCCTAAATGTGATTTGTGTGCCACCTGTTTCCACTGCACTCCCTCTCCAGGGACATCCAATGGGAGGCAGCCTGGAGGAGCTAAATTATTTGGAGAGGATTCAGTGATTGACTTAAATGTAAAGGGATTAATTGGTCTCTAAACTAGTCAATTAAACTGCACTCCGAAAGTGGAAAGATCACAAATGCATGGCAGTGAATAAATTAATGCATTTTTCATGGCTTTAGAATTTTCTACATGTTGCTTAATTTGTTTTGAATCATAAAATTTATTCCATTAATCGTGATCATGCTGCATAATGGACACATGTGAAATAATTTTGTGCAGCCATCCTCCTAAAGGACAGCTGGCAGCAGGCTTAGAGCACGAATTTCAGGGTGTATTAGGAGGTGTTTACAGCTTTTGCAGCCTCTTTTACAGGCTGTACAGCAAAGGAGAGCAAATTTTCTGTGAGACCAGGCTGTGAAATGAATGAGGATCAGGTCTCTGAGAAATCTGGCTCCGTTCTGTGTCACTCATTAAACCCTGAGCTCTTCAAGGGAAGTGTGAAGGACATTTGATGCTGAGTCCTTGGTGCCTGAGCAAGGTGTACAGTGCAAAGAAATGCAGGGAGATGGAGGTGCTTGGCTTTGCTGCCTTGTTTGGGGGTATTTTATGTTTGGTTGGTTGGTTGGTTGTTTTTAATTCAGTCAAGGTACAGTTATTTTCTTTCCCTTTGCAGCAGTGCTGTCCTCCTGCCACGTTTAAGAGTTCAGCTGCAAGTCCTCAGAATATTAAAGCTCTCCATCAAGGTTCATATCTCCTCCTGTTCTGTAATTGGAAACACTGGGTTATTCCCATGGGTTTGTAACCCTGCAGAGATGGCAGAGGAGTTTGAACACAGGGGGGAATTGAGTCTTCCAGCACCTGGAAATGCTGTTTGCAGTTGTCATTACTGGATTTTTGGTGGGAGATGGTCAGAAGTTCCCCAGCTCACCTGTTCCAGGAGCGGGGCTGGTCCCTCCCTGCAGAGCTCCCAGTGCTGGTGTGGATTCACCAGAGAAACAAAAAAACTGCCTCCCAAAAATGGGCACAGGGGCTTAATACCTGAAGGGTCTGAATTTCTCCTCGAGGTGGTGTGAATCTGTGACATAAAACTCGGGATAAATAAAGTGTTTGGTTCTCCTTTTCCCCACGAGGAGCCCGTGGGAAGCAGCTGCTTGAAAGCACAAATCAAAACTGCATTAATAGTTTTTTAGACCTCGAGAATAATGATCTTCCTTGTTGAACAAGCTGAGTAACCACAGTTCCCCCTGTCGATGTGCTTGCTCTGTGAACGGATCTGATAAATCGAATTTCATCTGCACTGAATTTAACGACAACAAAGGGTCTGTGGCCCTTCTTCTCCTTGGGTTTGCTGTGGGTTTTATGTGGCCTTAATCTAATATAATGCTGCTTTGGATAATAGCACCGAGCTTCCAGGGGGGTGAAGGGTGCATTAACCTACATTACAGATTGCAAGAAACATTTGTCCCTTATGAGATCTCAGTTGCCATGATTTTTGGGCCCCGTTTTTAGGATTTATGTAGAATTCTCTTTGCAGATTTTGGCCCAATTCATTTTAAAGCTGCACAAAACCCCTCCCCAATTTAAACACGTGATGCAAGTGGCAGTGACTTCCTCTCTGCTTTACTCTGAGAATCACCTCACGTTCATGTATTATTTCCCCTTGTACTTTATACCTTCTAGTCAGGGTTGTTGTAGAGCCTTTGACAGCTGGTTTTCTTCTATTTTTAATTTTCAGGTCTCCCCAGCCTGGTTTGCACAGCACTGTGGTGGTAGTTGCTGTAGTCAGGGTTGTTGTAGAGCTCTTGATAGCTGGTTTTCTTCTCCTATTTTCCATTTTCAGGTCTCCCTGGCCTGGTTTGCAGAGCACTGTGGTGGTAGTTGCTGTAGTCAGGGTTGTTGTAGAGCTCTTGATAGCTGGTTTTCTTCTCCTGTTTTCCATTTTCAGCTCTCCCTAACCTGTTTACAGAGCTCTATGGTAGTTGTTGTAGTCAGGGTTGTTGTGGCAGCTGGTTTTGTTCCCTATTTTCCATTTTCAGGTCTCCCTGGCCTGGTTTGCACAGCACTGTGGTGGTTGCCTCAGCTCGGGGTTCCCACGTGAGGCAATGTTTGGTGTCTGAGGGACTCAGAGCTGTTATTTGTACACAGAACAGCACGTGTGTTACAGAAACAAATGCTGTGACCTTTCAGGCACTGCAGACATAATCACAGAGTAGCCCTGTAAAATGCACCCAGCAGGGCTTAGCTCAGGTTACAGGGGTATTTAGGGTAATCACTTCTAACAAATGGCTTTGGAGCTGAAAGACATTTCTGAGGCAAAACAAATCATCAAATGCGTTAAATTTTTAGCTTTCTGAGCTAGTTGTGGTGTAACTCGAGGCAGAATTTAGTTAATTTTTGACATTTTGTTGTAGAAGAATTGCTGTGTTGTCCCATGTTAACGCTCTTCTGAAATGTGCAGGGTGGAGTCTGGTAGAGCCCAGAGCAAAGGCTGGTGACAGACTTGTCTGTGGCTCTGACTGAATCTGTGCCACAAGGACACAGTAAAAGAAAGAATTGCCTGATGTGATCACTGAGGGACTCCTGGAGTACTACTAATGTATGGAAATGAAGCTCCCAGTGCAGATGTGGTTTGATACTCCCACGTCCCCGTGTGTTAAACACCCTTTTTGTTTGTGTGCTGAGCAGGATTCCATCACTAACCTGACTTTTAACACACAACCAGTGCAATTATGGGGTGAGACTGAAAACTGTGCTCACTTAATTTGGATAAAATCAATGCCCACCCATCCCCAGCGTGCACCAGCTGCCCGTTCCACAGCAACATGACACAAATATTCATGGACAGGATGATATTCTGACTCCTGAAAGCATCTTTATGAGGGGTAAGGGAAAGCCTTTTGCAAAGCTCCAGCTCCGTGTGGGGCTGTGACCCACAGATGGCTCCTTCCAACTGTGCCAGTCATTCCAATCCAGCTCATGTTGTGAGGCCCAGGAGCTGATGGCTCTGTTAGCCCTGACAGAACTGCCAAGGAAAGCCCACGTGGAAGGAAACCCAGGGTTGAAACTTGGCAGGGCTGAGCTGTTGAGAAAAGGTCAGTTTATGCCTTAGGCTCTAAAAAATGGCATCGTTGGGTTGGCGAAGCTCCACCAGCGCCAGGCAGGCTGGGGCTGGAGTTTGGGGCTGTTAATGTTCAAAAGGATCCTTTTGCTGTGCTGGTTTTTAGAGCACAACTGCTCATGACAGTTCTGAGGTGATTTTGTGCCCGTGTGGGGTTTAATAAGATGCTGGCACCAACAGCACGAAAAGAAGCTTTTTTTCTGGAGATTCCACATGTAACTGAAGGTGTCACTTGTTGGTGTTGTGAATAAGCCATGAGTAAGTTATGTGGCACAGTGAATACAGGAGCTTATCTGCCTGCATTCCTCTTTTAAGGAGTATTAGACCTGTTATGGAGATGGATTTTCCAAAGGACCCGTTTCAAAGCCTCTCATGGAGAGAGGGGTGAGAACAGCAGGGACTTGGGAAACTTTATATGCCATTTTCCCTGATGTGTTGGTGTTTTGAGCATGTTCAGCATGAAATAATGCATCTATTCTTACAATCTTCTAGTTCATTGTAATTCATTTTGTAGCTGTCACCAGCTGGTACTGTTGTTTTTAGAATACCTGGCAATACTGGTACAAATATAAGCAAGTTCCTGATTTTTAAGGACATACATCTTAGAAAGCTCGGAATTTCCAGTGAAAAATGTGTGTTTGTTTTGGCATTAACCTGCAAATAACTTTAATCACCTCCATGTTTCTCGTTTGGTGTGCTTTTATATTGTGTTTTAAAGTCTATATCCTGCACTGCAATGGAAATACAGTCCCACCAACTCCTGTGCTTTCTGAACGGGGCAGGATCCAGTGTCTCACCACAAAGAATTGCAATTCCCAATGAATACAATGAACTTGCAGAATCACTTTTTTGGTGCCCACATTTCAAATAATTCAAAATAGTTGTAGTTGTAAATCAGCTCTGTTCTGGAGTGCAGCACAAATGCTAAAGCCCCAAATGCATTCAGGAATGATTAGTGCCTGGAGCTCCAGGTTGTGGCACGGTGCTGACTGCAGCATTTCCCATCCCTCTGCCAAGGGGAGAATGCTGCTTGGGATTTCGTTGCAGAAATGTTATTTCAGAGCTCCACAAGCCCTTTTCCTTTTTTTCCCCTCGGTCAGTTTTATCTGGTATTGATTAGATTCAGTAAAAATCAGATTTTATTAAAAAATTACAGTTTGGCACATAAGATCTTTAAGTGATCTGAATTTCTGCTGGAGGGAAATTACCTCTGTTTATCTGCTCGTCTGCAGATGGTATTTTTTCCAACCTGATGTGTCTTAAATGTTGAGAAGTTTTATTCAGAAGAGCTGTTGGGTTCCTGCAGTTTGATCCACAGGTGCCATCCCACAGGAGGTAAATCAGGGCCCATTTGTGGAGCAGGAACCATCTAAAGCCATTTTGAATGTGTTGGATTTTCAGCATGAAACGTGAACCCCAAACCTGCACTGCCATACCCTGACTTCAGCTGGTTTATTTTTCTATTATCAGATGTATTGACCAACTCTTTGTGCCATCTGTTGCTAAATTGTGTTCTGATAAATGTTCTTTATCCAGGCACTTTCAGCCTTCCTGCTTTTACTCCACGTTGCCTTTGGTATTAACTGACACCAAGAGCAAAGAAAACAAATACAATGCAGTGGCCATGGCAGCCTCCTGCCTGATTTAGTTATTTAGTGTTGTGTATTTTGGAATTACTTCAGTTCATCTTAAAAGTCATGAGAAGCACTTTTAGCTCAGAACAGCATATTTCAACGAGTCACATTAGATGCACATGTGCAGCTAATAATAAATCAATGAATTTCCATGCTCACCATGCAACACTAATACAGAAAATAAGGGGTTTGTTGTCAATATCTATGGGAGATTTTCCCCTATTGTGGGGAAGTACCTGAGGATCACAGGAGTAAAACTACTCCAGTTGTACTGGAAGGAACTCTCACAGTGCCAGTACACTGGAGGAGCTCCTTAGAAATTCAGATTACCCATTCATAAAAGCCAAATATTAAACTCTGCTTTAATGTACTGCAAAAATACACGGATTTCTTTCTGGGTGTGGGTTTCAGGGTGGGAAGGAGGGGGGTGTCACTGCAGAACACATTCCCTCTGCACTCAGAGAACAAACCCCAGTGTCCCTCCGGGCTGGCAGCTCATCCTCAAATTTGTGCTGAGGGAAGGATGGGAGCTTGTTGGAGATGGGATCAGGGAGAGAATCCCATGGGTGAACCACGTCCTAGCCTTGGCAGGGGGCTCTGCTGGTGACAACTGAGGGAGTGTGGAGATAACAGGTCTGTAACACAGCAAGTGTTGAGATAATGTTATCTGAGTGCTTGCTGTGCTGGGAAACTGGGACCTCGGGGCTCTACTCCACCCCTGCCAAAACACTGAGGGCAATTCATGTTTATACCAAGTTTCTGCATGTACATGTCATACATTAAAAAAAAATAGATCCAATAGGATATGTGAGACAACACAAGGATTTATAAATACAATTATTAACAGGCCTGGTAGTTCTGGGAACTGATGTTCTCCTCTCTTTTTATTTCTTTGAGGTTGGGGAGAGGAAGAGATAACAAAGAGACAAGGAATCATTGCCAAACAATATGATTTTAATCTGCAACTTGGCCTCTGTGTTCTTACTCTGTGCCATACAAAGATTAGTGACTTGGGGCAGAGATGAGACAGAAATCCAGGCTGGTTTTGTGTCACCAAGTATCAGTGTCCCTTGTGACACTGTTGCTCATGAACACAAAGAAAAGATGTTTCAGGCCCTGTGATAGAGCAAAATAATTGCCACACCTGGGTTCAGCTGCTCTTCCTTACCCCTGGGACAATCCTGAGCTCCAGCTGGAGGCAGGGCAGTGCCCAGCTCTTCCTCAGCCCTGGAACAAGGTCCAGCTGGAGGCAGGGCAGTGCCCAGCTCTTCCTTAGCCCTGGAACAAGCTCCAGCTGGAGGCAGGGCAGTGCCCAGCCCTGTCTGCAGCTCCAGCCCAGAGAAGATGCTGCATCCAGGGTGGCTCTGAGCCTCTGGTGGCCGGGGGTTGATGTTTGGGGTGACAGAGCAGCAGGAGTTTCCAGGTTGGTGTTTCCCATTTCCGAGTGTGGAGCTGTGAGAGGCCGCAGCAGAGACACCCTGGCTGTGAGGGCTCCACCCCAGGGCAGGAATGGGGGTTTTGTGCTGCCTGCCATTTATTGGGAGGCTGTTGGCATCCAGAAAACTCTGGAATTGGCTGTGTCTGGAAATGCTTTCGTTTTTGGTTTAGTTGTGGTGTCTGCAAAACCTGTTCCCAATTGTGCCGTGATTCTCGAATGTATGTTGTGAACTCCCCGAGCTGTCCTTCTGGATAACTCACTGTGATTCCAGGCTGGGCAGGGTTCAGATCCCAGCTGGTGGGCAGAGGGTCTGTTATGGGTTTCTTACAGTCACAGGGAATGCCACAGGAATATCTTGCCTCTCAGATTTGTGGGCACTGCTCGTCACACCAGCCAGGTCCTGCTCTCATTCTGCTGTCTCTCCTGGATCTCCTGCCTGCCTGGGAGCAGTGCAGCCAGCCCTCTTCCCAGGGAATGCCTGGGAATCACTGTGGAAATGCCTCCTTTTTGGGAGCTGGGGTTTTTTAACCCTTTGAACGTGTGATTTCCCCTAAAGGCCAGAGAATGTGTCCCTGCCTTTTCCATTTGCTGCCCGCTCTCAGTTCGGGTGCTCTGCTCTCCTGGAGTGTGTGAGGGAGCTCTCCCTGCTCACACAGCTGCCTGCCTGTCCCTGCAGCTCCCAAACTGGGCCATGGGCCATCCTGGAGGAATGTGCTGGAGTTCTGGGCACGGGGAGAGTGCAGCATTGCTCTCACTTGGGGAGGATCCCACTGTGCACTGCCCAGGATTTCAGGCCACTCTGCCCTGCAACAGAGGCTCTTCTGACTGACTTCTCTGACAGCAAAGCCTTTCTTCCCATCCCACTGTGGGACCTGGTTCAAATTCAAACTTCACCGAGGGGTTTTTATTTCCAGATGATTTAAGAAGGGGTGATTTTCATCCTGGATTGCTCATTTTTCTTCAGGAGTGTTATTGAGTGTTGGGGTGTCCAGGTGGTGCCATCTCTTGCCCAGACCCCTCTGGGACCTGTCCTGTTGCTTTAGACAAATTTAAAGGAAATTATTTGGTTATACTCTCATGTTCCAAACCTGCCTTTTCATGCCCTCTTTTTTGTAGTCCCCATCAAACAAGTGATTTGGTGTGACTGTTTTCCTGATGCTTGTGCCTTGCTGCTGCCTCTTTTCTGAGATCAGGCTTAATAAAGCTATTTTAGGGTAACTTTGAATTGAGGGCTTGCAGATCCCAGCCTTAATTTTGAGGAGAATTAGAGCAGCCATACAATTTATTGATCACAAAATATAATTAATTGTCCAGACTTAGTGGCTTTATAGACAATTGCTTATAAAATAAAGGAGAGGAACAAGAGGCTGCCAGCAGCCCAGAGGCAGGGGAGGGACATCAACCTCCTCTGTAGAGAAATAATTATTTAAAAACACTCATCTTGAAATTGTTCTAAAAATAGGATGAATATGTACAAATCCAGGATTCTCAGACTTTCACCATGTTCTTCCAAGGAATTTTCCCTGTCAGCTTTGGCATCAGGTTCCCACTGCACTTCCCAGGTGTGTAAAGAGGTTGCAGTGTTTGGGACAAACCAAGACTGGCAGAGATGATTCCAGTCATTAAAATAATAATAATGATAAAATTCATATAGTGAAACTATTATCAAATGTCCCTCTGATAAGGAAAAAAAAAATTGGTTATGTTCAGTTAAGGTTTTTTTGTAGATTCTTCTTCCCCAAATCCCAAAGTAATTGTTACTGGCAGGTTTTATTGTTATTTTCCTGAGGTAATTGATTTCCACATTTGTCACGTGTTTTAAAATCTGTTGTGAGGTTCAGTTTGGCTTTATACACAGGTGTGCTTCAGTACCTACACTCCAAACTCGATTTTAAGTTGGCATTTTTGTCATTGAGGTGATTAAAAATAATCTCTTTACAGTTTGAATTCACACTCAGGTTCCAGTGGGTGTTTATACAAACCTCCCAACAACTGGAAACAATACCTGAATGCATCAGATGTTCTCCTCTCTCTGCCAACGTTGTGCTGGTTAAACACAGTCAGATTTTCCTAATCCTCATCTGATTTTTTTATATATGAGCAAATTTAATGTAATGTTATTTTCTTCAAGTCATTTATAGCAACCGAGGGATTGACATTCAGAAAGATTATGAGAAGTCCTAAATATCACATTGACAGGGGGATTCAGCTGCATTTTTAGGCATCTCCAGAGTTATTTAAGGTAATGAAGATCCCAGAGGAAACAGCTGAAAAGCAGTTGATGGCAGCTGCAGGTGATTAGGTGCCAAATTGAAGGTTTGACACTTTATTTGAAGGTTCTTCTGTGTTACAGGGAAAAAAAATCCCTGCAATTCTTAGGAGAAGGACACAGATCTTTTCTTTTATTGCAAAAGGCTCTGTGACATTGCCATTTCTTTGTATTTCTGTCCTCCTGTTTCAACAGTTATTTTAATTTTAGCATGTAAGTCTCAGTGACCATAGTGGAAATATTCTTGGGAGTGTATGCCAAGGTGTTGTGCTGGCTGGAGAGCACAGTGCTCAGCATTTTTCACACCTCAGCCCTAATAAATAACAGATATTCCATGTATGTTGTGTACATTCCATTTGGGAAGGTGACATCCTGACTGATGGACCATCCTGACCATCAGGCACCTGGAAAGAGAGGAAAGGCTTCTGAAAAAACACCTGTAAAAAAGGAGACAGCTCCTGCTCAGTGTGACCAGAGGACTGTCACAGATCTGCAGTCTTTGGAAATGTTTCTGATTTTTATAAAATAGGACGAGAAGAGCAGGCTTCACTTAAGTTTGTGTTGAGATTTTCTCATGGAAAATCTGTCTGTGGTGGCACTGGCTGTGTGCCTGAAAAAAAGCCAAGGAAAGCAAGAAATTCAAACCCTCAGACTCTCCCTGGTAGGGTTAATCCCAATAGGGTTTATACTGAATTAGTCCAGCTGAAATATATTTCCAAAGGAATTCCCGGTGACATGGCTGAGCATTTTCACTTCATACCACACCCAAGGCATAAATAATTGCATTTCACTGCCCCCAACATTTGTTTTCCCAATGCATTAGATGGTTCAGTCTGGTCCAGGTTTCTGATTTGGAGCTGCTTCTAGGGAATCTATGGCCCGTTGTCCCCCCTGGGTCAGGCTGGGGCCTTGCTCAGCAGGGTCACCTGCTTCTCACACTTCTGGCCTTTCTTCCTCTCCTCTGGGTCACAGTTCTGACTCAAAACCCTGATGGTGAGCGGTCTTTGTTCCTTGTGTAAGTCATTAATACATGCAGAGGGAATGGACAGTGCAGCTGTGCCAAATTAGTGACCTTTTCATGGCTGTACTTGGACAGGTATGAGCTGACAAGTCAAGGTGTTGTAACGCTTTGTGGAGCAGAGCAGAGTGTTTGGCAGCCATCCCCTGTGCCTTGCTGGTGGTTTCTGATATTTTGAATATCTGATCAGAATGAATACAGGAATGAGTGTGTCTAAAAACCTCCAGAGATAGTGGGGGAGGCTTCTCAGAAGCCTGTCAGCCTCAGTTTTTGAATCAGGTTGAAAGAAATGTAAATAAGGTAAAATACCAAATCAGTGTGAACACGGTGCTGGCTGTCCTTGGGAGCTCCAGTCTGATCTGCATTTTGTTTGGCTGTTTCTGGGGTGCCTTTGTTGGTGCAAAGATTGTGGATCTGGGAGGAAAACTGGGTATTGATGGTGTTGGAAGGTGCCAGTGAGGAGCTGGATGGTGTGTGGGATTTTGGAGGTCTGAGGTGTGTCTGGATGTGCTGCAGAGCAAAGCAGGGTCTGGGTCAAGCCTTGTGCTCAGGCTGCGGGGAAGGCTGGGCTGCTCTGAGCCTGGGGAGGGTTCTCTGCTTGGATTTGATGGGAGATCTGGCTCCCATTTGCAGTGAGAGTGATTTGTGCAGCCTGGTATTTAAGGAATTGGGAGCTGTGCTGCAGGCAGGAATGTCAGAGCCTGGGAGCACATGCCAGAGCGGGATCAGCAGTGTGCTGACAGCGCTTCCTTGGAATGAAATTCCGCTTTGGTACCAAAGTAAACGTTTTCCTTGGGATCTGCCAGGACTTGGGAGGAAGGGAGGAAGTCCCCAGGCCTTGATCTTTGTTATTTTTGGTCCTGAGAGCTGAGCTTATGGCAGTGACTGGAACCAGAGGAGCTGAACTGTGCTGTCGCTGCTGCTTCTCCAGCAAAGCCGGGTGGGGGAGCCCAGGGAGGACACAGAGGGCTTGGAGCTGGAGGGTCTGAGCTGCTGGGCAGGGGGTGTTGTGCCAGCAGGGACAGCAGCTCCAGGAGCTCTGCTCTGAAGAGAAGAAACACTGGAGTGATGGAGTTTTGTTGGGCTCTTTCTAGAACTGAGCCTGATTTAGTTTGGATTCAGTGCTAGAGATGATCCATCTTTCACTAGTGAGGTATTTATTGCTGGGCATCAGCAGGAATATTCATTCCTGTTATTCTTTAATCTGGCCTATTTGCAGGAAAGCAAAATGGGCTAATACTGTACCTGTGTACCTTTCTCCCTACAATTAGTTTTATACACTTTTACTCCCAGACTAACGTTCTGATCTTAGTGATTAATTCTGGTGTTGGATGATTCTCCATTGAAAGTCCTGGCATGCATTCCCTTCCCTCCAAAAACATGACTCTGTTGTCTTTCAGCCCCTGCCTGTGTGTATTTCTCATTCTCACAGTGTTTATGGGGAGCTGTGAATGTTACATGCTCTGTTCCTGCCACACCACTTTGCAGGAGACTCAAAAGGGTCCTTATGTGGTCCCAAAAGGCAATTTTTTCTCTTCAGTTCAATATCAGCCAAGCAAGACCCCCAGTCAAACCCTGTAGGAAGCTTGCAGAATCCAGAGGATTTCTGTAATATCCTAAAGACAGGGGTTGAAAATACCTCCTTTACAAATAGCTTTGCTCTCTGCTTTAGAAAGGCCAACCTGCTGCTGTGGACTCTGTGCAGAAATTATCCCCACTTGATCTTAGACCAGATTTCTCATGGTTTTTTTTATTTCTTAAGACTTTTTTTATATTAAAGGCTCTCATCCTGTGCAAGGAAACTAATGGGCTTTGATTAAATAATTGGGCTCTGCTTTAATTTTGTATTTCTTGTGTGTGCAGAAATCCATTGTTCAGGGGTTTTTATTGCATGGATTGGTTTGTTTTTCCTCTGGGGGCAAGGCAGCTGGATAGAAATACCTGGAATCTGTGCCCCATTTTGTCCCATGTCCCATTCCCTCCCTCCCTCCTCATGCAAATTAATAATCTGTTTACTTCTTCAACACTGTGGGTGGTGTAACTTCTTTCCCTCATGAAAATCAAAATCTAAGGAAACCTTTTATTTCATGGAATTAAATTATTGCTCTGAAGTACTTCAGAATCCGGGATGGCAGCACCAAGGACGTGCAGTTGTCACCTGTCACTTAAGTCACCTTTTCTCTCCAGGTGCCTTTTTTGGTGGTAGGATTTGAGGCTCACAGAGGAGCGAGGACAGGCTGTTAGATGGTTAGAGCTGAAGGGAGTGAGAGCTGTCTCTAAAACCCAGGTCCCACCAAGGATGGCCCAGAGCCAAAGCCAACAGCCCTCAAACTGTGCCCAGCTATTGAACTGGACAGGAACATTGCTGCATGCTTCCCACTGCAGCTCTGAGCATTTCCACTCCCTTAAAATGATGAGAAAAGGCACAAAATGTGCTTTGTTTTCTTTTTTTTTCCCGTGGCTTTCTGGCAAGGAGTGTTGAAGCAAATGGTTTGCTGTGATGGGAGGCTGTTCCATGGGCAGAATGAAGTGAGAACATTTTCAACAGCACTCATTTCACATTAAACTGGATGATCTGTGGCCAATCCTTGGTTCACCTTAGCCCATTGTCAACATTTCATAACAGTCATGTGCTTTTATGTTCCTTAATGGAGATTCTCATGAGGTATTAGGCCTTTCAGGTTCCCTTTTTTATTCCCTTGGATAGAATTCAAATAGAACCTGAATTAGAACTGGAGTAGAACTGGAATTAGAACTTGAATTAGAACTGGAATGGAACTTGAATGGAACTTGAATTAGAACTGGAATAAACTGGAATAGAACCTGAATTAGAACTGGAATAGAACTTGAATTAGAACTTGAATTAGAACTGGAATGGAACTTGAATGGAACTTGAATTAGAACTGGAATAAACTGGAATAGAACCTGAATTAGAACTCGAATAGAACTCGAATAGAACTCGAATAGAACTCGAATAGAACTCGAATAGAACTCGAATAGAACTTAGAGGACTTTCTGAAGACCCTTATTTTTAGTGCTTGACTCCTGGTTCAAATCCCGTTTGTCTGTAATGAACTTATCATTTTAAACCAGTAGGAAGACCCGTCTCTGCAGCAGCTGCCAACACTGTCAGTGATTTGTGCAGTGACAGATCCTTCTGTCAGGTCTGACTATCAATCAGCAGTGAGCCTGAGGACAGGAGGGGGTGTGTTTGGAGTCACAGCCTGCTCAGAGTTCCTTTCCACGCTAATGAAGCCGTTTCTCTTGCAGTGAACACTTGTCCTGTGCCTTCACCTTCTTCCTGCACGGGGAAAGCAACGTGTGCACGAGCGTGGAGATCGCTCAGCACCAGCCCATCTACCTGATCACTGAGGAGCACATCCAGATGGCACAGTCCTCCCCCTCGCCCTTCCAAGGTATGGCAGCTGGCCCTGGAGCCCTCTGGAATTCGGGGGTCAGGTTCTGCTCAGGAAGTTGGGGATGCAAGGAAAAAGGTTGTGAGGATTCAATGCCGTAGCCAGCCAACGGTGTGGGAATCCTCCAGCAGTTTCTACCTGTTAACACTGGTTTTAAAGGTACATTCTTATAGCAAGGAAAGCAAAGAAATGAATAATATTTTGTTTAAAAATTCTTACTGTTTAAGGAAGTGAGTGCACTGATTTGATTTTATGTCTGGGCTCAAATCTGAAGCTTCAGTGCCACGTGACTACAAATACTGAGCTTATCTGACTTAGGAGTGCTTTCCATTCAGACAGTCAACTATTTACTAACCTGTTTTTAAAAAAGGGCGTGAAAAAGTATCAGGAACAATGAAAAACTTGAAGTATCCGTGACTGTTTACTTGCCAGCGTAAGAAATTAGAATTTTACAGGATTCAGTTAATGGCTTGTTAAATTCGTGATGCAGTTTTGCTGTGTTGCTCTACATTAAAAAAAAACCCCAAGCCCTTCAGGATTTTGAGTCATTGAGTTAGGCTGTCTTTGCTACAGTCTGAAATCGTAATTTCAAAGCAAATAAAGACGAAATCTTTATAAAGTTCAACATACAGTAAAAAAAAAACCCGCACCCAGAGACATATAAAATGATCATTTATAGAGATGTTAATTTATAGAAGCTTTATTGAAAAACATTTTGTTTCTAAATGTAAAGCTTTGACAAAGGCTCAGGCACTTAAATCACAGAAGATTTTGTTCCAGCCAGCAAAATTCACGGCTCTCTCAAATCAAATATGGCTAAAAGCAAAACTGAGTGGGCATGGAAATCCCTGCTGTTCAACAGCTCGTTTTCCTTATTTGTTGTGACTGCATCTTCTTCGTGTCTGGGGTTGTGTAAGAAGCCTCGTGGTCCTGTCCTCTGTCCTTCCTTGGGATAGCAAAGGATGCACCCTCATCCCTTTGCCATAGTGCTGCTTCACTGCCCTGAAATTAGTGGAAATTCATTGACTGTGGAAATTGTTATTGGCCTAAACTGCAGAAAGGTCCCTTCTTAGCTGAGCAGGAGCCGTGCAGGACCAGTGCAGGTTTAGGTTCACACCCTGACTGGGTTTGCAGCAGCTGCCCCTGGAGCCAGATCCTTCCCTGCCCGGGCAGAGGGGGGAGCAGAGCTGGAGCAGAGCTGTGTTCCCAGCTGGATGGGGCTGTGCAGGGGTGCAGGTCCCCCCCAGAGCTGTTCCCAGCTGGATGGGGC
>NW_021940671.1:3133201-3134607 GCF_001715985.3 Manacus vitellinus | reverse complement strand
TGTCCCTCTGCAGTGCTGGTGAGTCCCTACGGGCTCAACGGGACCCTCACGGGCCAGTCCTACAAGATGTCTGACCCAGCCACGAGGAAGCTGATGGAGGAGTGGCAGTACTTCTACCCCATGGTGCTGAAGAAGAAAGAAGGCATGAAAGAGGAGGAGGAGCTGGGCTATGACAACGATTTCCCCGTGGCAGTCGAAGTCATTGTTGGTGAGTTTCAATATTTTCCTCCTCGTGATTTGGGGGGGAGATCTAATTAATCAAAACCAGCCATTATAATTTTCCTATATTCTCACGTAGCTCTCTTGACACTGGAACATCTGACTAGTTATCTTGCCTCAAGCTTTTGTACTCCCTGTATCCCACATGCTATTATTCACAGTACTGAGCTGCTTGTCTCGGCTCAGTCCTGGTTGCAGAGGGTTAGATGTGTATTAGGATGGAAATTCCTCGGCCCTTTTGATATTTCACATGATAAGTTTTGTCAAATCGACGTTGGAAACAAGTGCAAGTGGCTGAGGATGCTGGATATGATCAGTTGTGTTTAAGACTCGTGGTTTTCCCTCCCTCTCTCTCTCTGCAGGTGGTGTGAGGATGGTGTATCCTTCAGCCTTTGTTCTCATCTCCCAGAGTGACATCCCCGTGTCACAGAGCGCTGCCAGCGCCGGAGGCCACGGGAATGTGGGACAGCAGGGGCTGGGAAGCGTGAAGGATCCTGCCAGTACCTGTGGGATGCCACTCACTCCCCCCACCTCTCCAGAGCAGGCTGTTCTGGGTGAGCACTGAGCCTGGGGCAGGGAGGGGTGGGATGTGAACAGGGGCACATCAAAGGCAGGCAGGGGACTGAGAGTTAGGGGAGAACTTTTGCTGTAGCCAAGGCTTAAAACGCCCCCAAAGAAGACACACCTTTAAACAGGGCTTGGAGAATTCAGTTAAGCTCCATTTTCTGTAAGTGCATCATCTCTGTCCAGTGGTGCAAAGACCTGAGAGCCTGGATTCTGACAGTGGTTTAGGCAGAGTTTGCCAGTTTATGAAGTGTTGGTGTCCTTGTTGGGAGGGTGTTGATTCTTTGTGGCACAAGAGCACAGTGAATTTCCCCTTGGAGAGGGGGAATTTAGGCTTGATATTGGGAAGAAATTCTTCCCTGTGAGGGTAGTGGGGCCCTGGCACAGGTTGCCCAGAGAAGCTGTGGCTGCCTCTGGATCCCTGGAAGTGTCCAAGGCCAGGGTGGATAAACTTGGAGCAACCTTGGATAGTGGGAGGTGTCCCTGCCCATGGCAGGGGGTAGAACGAAATGGGCTTTAAGGTCCTTCCAACCCAAACCTTTGTGTGATCCTGTACAAGAGTAGGTAGCTCTTTTTATAAAGAACTAGAAATTCAGCACTTAACTAAGCACTTATGTTGGTAT
>NW_021940671.1:3125393-3132817 GCF_001715985.3 Manacus vitellinus | reverse complement strand
TGGTTATCCTGTAACCAGTTCAGAACTGCCATTTCAGATGGGAGCTCAGGAACAGAGGTGTCAGACATCTGTTTGAGTGCAAACTTCTGGGATAATAAAGAAGAAAATAACTGACATAGAAAAAAGAAATTATGTGATTTTTTTTTTTCCTTTGCAGACTGTGTTTTGAAGGTATTTTTACAACTAATTATTTTTTTTCCTGTGTAGATTATCTTCTGCACTTGCTCTTTACAGGCTTGCCATTGTAACAGAATTACAAGGTAGTTGAGGTTGTCCCAGGACATTGTCCACTCAGGTTTTGAGTATCTCCAGGGACAGAGACTCCACAGCCTCTCTGGGCAGTCTGTTCCAGTGGCTTCCATTTTCACAGGAGAAAGTTTAAATGGAATTCCTGGTGTTTCAGTTGATGCCCATCCCCTCTTACCCTTTCACTGGGTGCCACTGGTTATATCCTGTCTATTCTCCCTGTCAGGTGTTTGTGTACACTGATACAATTCCTCCTCCAACTCTCTCAACCTTTGAATCTTGATGCAAAACCAAAGAAAAACAGTGATTGTTGACTTCACTGCCATGGAAAAACATGTCTAGATTCACTTGTCCATGAATGGTGCCTGCAGATGAAGACAAAGTATTTAGTATTTACTGCTAATAATGCAGAATGTGAGGTGTAAATTCACTTGGAATAGTGTTTTTCAGGGGAATTGGTAGTTAAAATAAGCAAAAAGCTAATTAGTAACAAACTGAAGCAAGACAATCAACGTTTAAATAAGTCTCTATTCAAGTATTGATGCATCTTTTAATGTGCTATTGTATTTTTCAATTTCTCAACTTGTACAATATCACAAGGGGGATTCTCTTGCTGAATATTTATAAACTATCAGTTATATAAAAGTGTTCTTGTTGTCCAATCTGGCAGTCACAGCTTCTGTTTGATCTCTGCTATTGTTTGAGGGCAATATGAATTCCTATCACAGGGGTGCCTCTCCAGCAAGCAGTGAAAGGATCCCTTTATTTTATATCAAAAACCATTTTAAAAGACATTGAAAAACTGGAGAAATGGATTGGAAAAAACGTGCCACACAGTCCAGAATCAGCAGATGGAATAAATAAACTGGGTTAGCCTGAATAACACTTCAGTTCTGCCCAGTGCCAGTTGAAATGTGGGTTTAGTGTCGTGTCCAGTTGGGAAAAGATAGAAAGAATTGAGGTTGTTTAGTGTAGAAAAGCAGGATTTGAAGGAGAGGTGGTGTAACAGCCTTCAGAGAATCAAAGAGGAGGCTTTTCTCTGCAACCAATATGTAATGAACCTAAACTGGAGCAGAGCAAAACTAGGTTGAACAGGAGGGAAAACTTGCTCTGAGGAAGGATGATGAAGTGTTGGAATAAATTGGCTGTTGGGAGGCTACAGAAGTTCCATCAGCAGAGGGGTGGGGGGTTTGGGGGGTTTGTTGGGGGAATTTTCTGTGTTTGTTTTTAAGAAACAGGTTAGTCAAATATATTAATCCAGCTTTGAGGCAGGGAATGGACTAAATGATGTTTTCAGGTCTCTTTTAACCATATTTTCCCATCATACTTTTCTTTATTTTCCTCCTGCTGTTGCCATGTATGGAGCATCTGGGACTCTATAGCAGAGTACAGGATGTTTGTTTGTGTGCACATTAGGTTTGTCTTTATACACAAATTCCTTCCCCCCTTTGCCAGAGGAGGATGGATTTGTTAATTCTGAAGTTTCCACCTGGGTTTTTGATCCCCTGTCAAGTTCCCAGTGTTACAGAACGTTTAAAACCCAGGGGAACACATGGTAAGAGCCACAACATGTCCAGGGTTTTAGGGGCTTGACTTTGCAGGAAGATAACCAGGGAAGGTCTAACTGGAGAAATAAATCTATAACATGAGGAACCAAAGAAGATACAGGGTTGGGCAGCTTGTGCCCAGCTTTTAAAAGCTGTGTTTTGCCAGTCAGCTGCTGGAAGGGAGCAGGATGCCCGTGTGGCTGCAGGGATGAGCAGCAGCGAGTCCCCTCAGCCCTTGCATTGCGTCAGGCAGGAGGACAAAGTGTTCTGTGCACTGAGCTGACCTTGTTAAAATGCAGCACATCCTTCCTGGCTCCTCCGGCCCAGACGGAGCCAAAGCTCCCTCTGCTGCTGCAGCTCGGGCTTGGCAGGGTGGGGGTGCTGGAGTTCGGGGATCCAAACAAAAACACGGATGGGAGGAAAAGAAACGTCTGCTCCTGCAATCCCTGGAATGGCTTCTGCAGCACAGGCAGGGAGAAGGGAAGGGCAGAGCATAAGCCAAGGGTTTTCAGGCTCTCAGCGTGTTGGGTGATATCTTTGTTATCTCTTTGATAATCAACACAGATACCACATACTGAGAGCCTCACATCTGTGTTAATAATGTGTGTTATATGCACTGATGATCAGCTGCTGAGAACTTCTGGGCTGTAAAAGTTTAGCAGAGCAGGTTTGGATTCTGGTATCTCAATTCAAGCATGTTATAAAGAAATAGCAGAGAGTCCCAGAATGGGTTGGGAGGGACATGAAAGCCCATCTTGTCCCACCCCCTGCCATGGGCAGGGACACCTCCCACCAGCCCAGGTTACTCCAAGTTTATCCACCCTGGCCTTGGACACTTCCAGGGATCCAGGGGCAGCCACAGCTTCTCTGGGCAACCTGGGCCAGGGCCTCCCCACCCTCACAGCCAGGAATTCCTTCCCAATCTCCCATCTCTCCCTGCCCTCTGGCAGTGGGAAGCCATTCCCTGTGTCCTGTCCCTCCATCCCTTGTCCCCAGTCCCTCTCCAGCTCTCCTGGAGCCCCTTTAGGCCCTGCAAGGGGCTCTCAGCTCTCCCTGGAGCCTTCTCTTCTCCAGGGGAACCCCCCCAGCTCTCCCAGCCTGGCTCCAGAGCAGAGATCACACTAATCCTTTCTTTTTTCAGTGAGGTTTTATATTGAGTATAAAGAACTGATCCTTGCTTTGAAATAGTCTACATAAATGATAAGTTTTCTTAATAGATGCTTTTAGAACCATTTATACTATAGTAAATTTAATCTTTAAACACTCAGCAAAGACTATATAAATTTTAGTTTAACACCCAGAATTATTGTGAAAAAGCTCTGTCTGCACTGCTTCTTAGTGATTCTATCCAGGGCTTTAGGGGCTATCTAAAATACCTCCATTTATTATATATAAATATATATGTGTATATATATATAATATAAATAAAATATAGATGTATAATATACAGAGCATATTGCATCACATGGGGTGCAGTATTGCCCATGTACCTGATACAACCTTGTGCCATATTTGTTACCTCAAATTGCTTTGAAATGTGTTTTGTGAGGGTGCTTTGAGCATTCCCTGGGGAGTGTGAGCACCCTGACAAGGGCCTGCCAGGAAACAACATCCCCTGTGCCTGTGAAGAACAGCTTTGACATGAATGCTTTGTTTCTGTTGCAGGAGAAAGTGGCTGCTCTCAGAGCAGCCTCAGCCACTCAGCTGTGCAGGAGGGCACAGTCAGTGTCCACAGTCCAAAGAAATCAAGCAAGATTACTCCAAAATTCCACAACCGAATGGTTCACCGTGTCTGGAAGGAATGCATCCTCAACAGGGCACAGTCCAAGTCAGTCCTCATGGCTTTACTCATTTATGACAGTTAAAATCATACATTATGGTTTTATTCCTCACAGAATTCTTTTGCCACCACTCAAAGCTGATGATGCTGAAGAGCATCATCAGAGGAAATTTGTCCCTGTGCTCAGCTGAGAACTCCTGACCCTTCCTGTTGTGTGTCCTTGAGGCTGCACAACCATAGGATGTGCCTTCAGTTGGGTGCTCTCAGGTTGCAGTTTCTGTCTCCAGTTGTAGTTACTGCAGAACAAATAGTATATATTTGATATTTAGGGCTCTAAGGGTAATATTTGTAAAGCTTTACATTACGTGAGCTGGACTGAAATTTCAGTTGGCAAGGATGTGGTAAATTGATGTTGGTATCAGAGGCCTTTGTTACTGGAGATTTGAAGTAAATCACGGCACAGTGTGCCCTGAAATCTTTACTTTTCCCTTTTTCCCTGCAATTTCCTCGTTGGATAAGTCAGAAGAGTTTCCAGGTTCAGTTTAAATTGCTTGCCCCTTGCTTTTTGTGCTCAGACTCCAGACAGAGCTGTCTGATGCAGAGCTGGGACCTTCCTCCCACAGAAATCAAACCACAACTTCTAAGGAGTAGTACAGGGATCTACCACCTGTTTCAAAGGTCAAGGAATTTCTTTGAGGGGAACAAAGTGAATTTCTGCATGTGCTGCATTTATGAAGTTTTGTTTTACAAAAGGTGATGATTACTAAAATAATTTTCTCTCCCTCTCAGGAGGAATCAAATTACAACTGCAAATTTGGAAGAGGAAGTTCCTAACAATACTGTTTCATGGGATTTTGTGGATCCAGTCCAAAGAGTCAGTTGTTCTTGTTCCAGGTGAGCTTTGAGGAGAATAAGCATTTGGAAGAACCCTGTTTAGTTCAGAGGGACACTTAGAGAGGGGAGTTATGTTTTAGCTGAGACAAGAGGAAATTCTAGTATCAAAACTGTGATCATCACTCCTCTTTGGGTGATTAATATGCATCTCATACCACTGTCACTTGCAGGAGTCAGTTCAAGTGGAAAAATTATCATCTCAAGTCTAGGATCACTCCAACTGTTCTCATTCCTAATGAACTCATCCTTCAGGCTGTTCAGAGCTTTAACCTCTGGAGTGGTTGAGGCTTGTGACTGAAGAGGGGCACTGGCTGTTCCTGAGCATCCTGATTAAGGGATAGTGCTACTGTCCCTGTTTGGAGGAAGAGGGGAAAACCATCTCTAGTCAATCTGCCATGACCCCGAAAATCATCCAGGAGGATATTAAACCTTTGCAGCATCACCATCCACTGTCAGCTGATCAAAGAGAAACCACAGCTCACTTACACAAACACTTGAGGAGTTTATTCAATTATGTCATCTTTGATGGGTGCTTAAAATTCCAGTGCTCCTCACTGAGGAAAGGCAAACCAGCACCACTGTTCTTAAAACCATCAGAGAGATGTTGCAGGGCTAGAAAAAACCCCACAGTGTCCAGCCAAATAGTCCTGTGAAACTGCTTCTGCTGAAATCCTTCCACTTATGAGATAGGTCATAAAAGCCTCTTTTCCTAAAGAAGTTGTTCTTGAAGTTCTTTGTGTGAAAGAGATGAAGGGGTTGTGCCTCATGTGAGGGCAGAGTGTTCAGCCTGGAGGCTCCGTGCTGGATGCCCAGGGAGGGGTTGTTTTCCTGCAGCCCTTTACCCCTGGTTACCTGGTGCTTGTGTTTACACACTCAGGAGTGCAGAATAGGTGGATGTTTTGTCAGAATGCCAAGTGTTTCCTATGGAAAACTGAGGTCCAGCTTGGCCTGGAAAGCGTGGGGAATCAATAATGGGCAGTGGAAGCAGGATTCTGTCTTCTCATCCCTCCAGTGGTACCTGCATCCTGCTGGAGTTAGTAAACAAGGCAGGTGGCAGATGAAAATATTGTCCTTAAAATGAAGGCAGTACCTGATTTCCAACAGCAGTAAATATTTCCTGGGTAGCTGCAGACACTGGACAGCTGCTGTCACACAGATCCTGTTTGAGTCATTGCCGTGCCCGTCCCCTGTGCTGTGTAAATGTCAAGAGATGATCTTAAATCTGGAGTCTGCAAGGGCTCTGTGGTGCTCAGCATCAAATCCCACCTTTCCTGGACCCGGCTGGGTGTGTGAAGAGCAGAATGTCTGGAATCATCCTCTGCAGTCAGTGTAAATCCGGGGAGTGATGGAGAATTAAGGCAATGAAATGTTACAGGAACATGCTTAAGGCAGGTCTGCAGTTACCAGGGCATCAGCTCACGTTGGGGTGGTTGCACCACACACCATCTGCTGTGTCCTGGGAACAGCCCAGCCCACGGGGAGAGCCAGGGCAGCCCCACCCAGCAGGGATGGCTGCAGGGCACAGGGCAGCAAGCACAGGGTGTGTTTGGTCCCTTGGACAGGGCTGGGTTTCTCCCATCTAATCCTCTTCACCTGTGATCACAGACTTTATCTTCGTGAGTTAAAACCTTATTATATGATCTGAAATGGTTTTTGTTGTCCTGTTGTTCGTAGGACAGGGATGGAGTGATCTATTTTGAAATGTTGTTTAATTTTAAACAGGTTTCAGTGTTGAGCACAACATGTCTTTTGATTTCTGCTTAGGTTATAAAACCAAATAAACAACTAAACAAAAAAAAAAACAACAAACAAAACCAAACCTCAACAACAAAAAAGAACAATAAAAGTATGGACAGAGTTACAACAGAATCCCTGTGGTAACATCCTCAGAGAACATCATCAGTATGATGAAAATACTGTTTAACAGCACCTGGAACACTGAAATTCAGTCCTGTGCTTCCCAGTCTCAAAGATACTGGGTACAAATTGGAAAAAAAGCCATATTAAAATATGAAACCAGTACTAAATTGTCTTTTTTTTTTGTTGTTTGAATATTTTAAAATATTTATTAATGCTTTCTTCATCAGGTAGAAAGCGCTTTATTTTGTGTGTGGGTTTGGTTTGGTTTTGGACTGGAGTTGTGCTTATCTTCCCTTACCTGATGTGGAGGAGGAAATGGATTTGAGTCTGTGAACATTCCCAAGCCAATCCTGCTGCTCCAGAGGGAGCCAGGAGCAGGGCTGGAGCTCCACAGCAGTCCCAGTTGGAAAGGCTGACCTGCTTTATGGCAGTGAAAGCAACAGCAACTTGGATTTTTTAGTTAATTACCTTCCAGCTGAGCTGGTTTGTACATGAGCTCTTTCCCTTGAATGCTGTTTTCTGGAGCCTCTCCTTTTCCATTTATGGGTCAGAGGAGCTGCAGCCGAGCTGGTCCCGCCCGTGGGACCATCCCGGGCTCTGTTTAAAGAGCGGGATCAGACAGATTTCTCGGTGCTGTAGCTTGGCTTCGGTTTTCCCCTGAGCTCAGGTGGCTGCCCAGACCAGGAGTGAGCTGTCTCTGCCTCTCTTTCAGGCACAAGGTGTTGAAGCAGCGCTGTGCCGCCGGCTCCAGCCGGCCCCCCACGATAAACCCGCCCGGCTTCGGCGTGGGAGCCGCGGCAGCCTCGGCACTGCCCCCTCCCGCCTCCTCAAAGCACAAAACCACCGAGAGGCAGGAGAAAGCAGAGAAGCTGCAAAAGAGGCCCATGATGCCCTTTCACCACCGGCCCTCTGTGACTGAAGAGCTATGCATGGAGCAGGACACGCCGGGGCAGAAGCTGGGGTTGGCCGGGATGGAGCCCTCCTTGGATGTCCCGAATCCCAGGAAGTACGAGAAGCCGCTCTCTCTACCTGCTAGAAATCCAAGCAAGCAAATTAATATGAATCCTATGGATTCACCCCGTTCCCCCACTTCCCCT
>NW_021940671.1:3120473-3124693 GCF_001715985.3 Manacus vitellinus | reverse complement strand
TGTGTGGGGTTAAAACTGCACTGTGCCACACCTTCTGTGAGTAGTAACTGTTCCTTCAGTATGGAATAATTCTGCCTTTTGTAACCCCACTTTGAATTTGGTGGAATCTTTGCTGGGTAACTTCAGTCTCTGGAGGAAGGAAACTAAAAGCCCCAACAACCCCTAGGGGGCAAAGAGCAAATCTCCTGTAAATACACTTCAATTACAGTTAACACACATTGACTGCCTCAGTGAAGACCATGAACAACTACATTTTAAGGAATTTTTAGCTGTCTCCTTCTATTTTTATTTTTATATAAATAGATTTTGTTTTATGCAAAGGAAGTTATTCGTTTACAACTTTATTGGGAGAATTTAAATTTATTTTATACCAACCTAAAAATTACTTCTGCATTCTGGCAGTGCATTTAAAAAACACACCAGAGAGAGTAAGTGAATATATGTAAGCAAAAATTAACTGAAGAAGAGTTTTTGAGTTATAAGAACACTGGGTTTGGTAGTTACAGTGGAGTTTGCTCGGCCTTCCCAAGCTGTATTTCTAAGTGGTTTCATTTATATAGTGACAACATTAATTCTTCTTTCATTGTCCTAAAGTAGGTCTTAATACAGTAAAATACTTAATACTAAATGTAGCCAAGTACATCCTTTATTTAAGGGAAAAAACCATCTTTCTGCTGGATCAAGGGGGAAGGAGTGAGCTGTGGGACAGCTGCAGACCTTGGGAGCTGGTTTTTGCTGGCTGTGAGAGGTGTGCTGCTTCTGTTTCACGAGGCCTTTGCTGGTTTGTTTTCCCTCCCAGGCTCTTGGCACAGCCCAACAAACGGTTCAAAATCCTGGAAGAGCAGAAGCCAGCACAGCCCCTCAACTACCTGGAGCCTTTGGCTCTGCTGCAGCAGCCTGGGGAGGGCTGGGGGGACACCAGTGACCCCTACACCTTTGAGGATGGGGACATCAAGTACAGCTTCACCGTCAACAAGAAGTGCAAACTGGGGGCCGAGAAGGATCCTTCGAAGAAGCCCAAGGTGATGTGTGACTGCAGAGTCCTGGTCACTGCTGCTCTCACTGGGGCTGTGCTGTGGCACAGCATTCACTCCACAGCTCTCTGGGAGGCACAGACTGTTCCACAGGTCAAAGTCAGAGAGGTGCTGTGTGTTTGTGTTTCTTTCCTGCACCAGCTCTGGGAAAAATGAATTTAATTGTGGTATTTTTGAACTGGTGTTTGCTGCATATATACATATTTTTATTTATATTTTTTTAATATATATATAAAACTACAAATTTATATCTATATTTATATAGATATTCAGCAGGCCAAGCTGAATATATATAGATAGATACATACATACATATTCAGCTTGGCCAACTGAATATCTATATGATATGAATGCAATATATATCTGTATGATAGATTGATAGATAGACAGATGGATAGACAAACAGATGGATGGATAGACAGATAGATAGATAGTTATTCAGCTTGGCCAGCAGTAAGTTCCAGATTTAAGCTAAGAATTAAAAGATTTTGAGCCTTATATTCACTTGCAGAGATGAAAGAATTTGGTGTTTTGGTTTTTTTCCCTTGTTTGCCTCAGCCTGACAGATACCTCAGTGCAAAGCTTGGGTCTCTCCAGCCCAATTTTTTTCCTGTTCTTGGGCAAAAGGAGAGTATCCTTCTGCTGAGAGGCTCTGGGAGAGGGACAGTACTGGTTTGGATATTCCCTTGGAGCTGTTTTTCCACATGGGAAAGAAACAATTTGATTCCCATTCCTCGTGAAGATACTCCTGATGTGTCTTATTCCCTCTGGAGCTGTTTCAGTGTCTGGCTGCTCACTCCCTTGGTCTTCTGCAGGCCCTCACCACACTTCACGTTCTGAAAGGTGTTTTTTCTAGAGAATTTGAGGTGGTTAATTCCCTGTACTGACTGTCAGAGTTAATTCCATGTACGTGGAATCCTTTGTAAGTCATGCACAGTGTTATTCCACGTTTTTCCTGATGTGTATGTAAACAGCAGACAGCTGTGTTCTTCTCCCTTCTTAAATTTTTTTTTGCTCCTCAATACATTTAATTTAGAGCTCTCAGTTTGGCTTGGCATAGGAAAGCAGTTGTTCTTACATATGATAATATCCATTAAAAACTCTTGGCTTTTCTTTTTTTTTGTACAGCCAGAAGATGGAATTGGTGCCAAGGAAATCCCCCCAACGGGACATTCCACACCAGTTCCTGATGGAAAAGATGCCATGTCCATTTTCAGTTCTGCCCCTAAAGCTGGTGAGTAAAAACTCTTGGATTGGCTCTGCAAAGCAAAAACAGTCAGTCAGTGCTCTGCAGTAACATCTGGAAGGAAAAATCACACCCTGAACTTCTGACTGTAACATGAGAGCTGTAGGCAGCTCCTGAGATGGAAGAGATTTTGCTTGTCTGTTTTATAATAACACAATTATATATGATTTTAGGATATCAAGTGAGCAGCAGCTCCCTTCATCCTTCAGGGGTTGCTTTACTCTTCCCTGCAAGGCTGTTCCTGGGCTCCAGAGGGGCCCCAGTGCTTCTTGCTTGTCCCCTGGGGGAGTACAACTGGGAAGAGGTGGTTTTGTGTCCCTGTGCTCCCATTTTCCCTGTGTTTCCCCCTCTCCCCGTGGCAGACACCCGGCAGGACAGCGCTGCCGGCCGGGGGGGCTCCGGGAGCCTCACCCAGGTGACGGATCTGGCTCCATCCCTGCACGACCTGGACAACATCTTTGACAATTCAGATGAGGATGAGCTTGGGGTAAGTCCCTGCAGGACTGAGGGTTCTGTAGGACAGCAAAAAGCAGGAGGAGGAGGAGGATGGAATTCTGGTGGGGAGCAATTATCCCTAAGAGATAAGGGAGAGAGTTTCCAGGCAGGTGGGCTTGGATTTTAGCTGGGAAGGATTGCTGGCAAAGAGAGGATTCATTTCAGGAGATCCCTCAAAGAGAGAAACCATCAGGGTGTGTAATTCAGGAATTTCAGCTCACTCAGGGAACACCAAAGCTCGTGTTGTCTGACAGTTGTCTGTCAGTATTTTGTGTGTGAGAAATGTGGGAAAGATCCACGTTTCGTCCACTGGTGATTTGTTGTTTCACCTCCTCTGAGAACCTGCCCAAAGACAAATTCAGCCTCACAGAATTTCAGTAACTCTCTAAAGCCACTTTTCTTTCTATTCCTGGACAACAATAGTTGCTGTGTGTTAGGAAATACAAAAGGCAAAGCGGATTTATATCCATTATGAAGGGAAAACTGCCAGGAAAGGCAAAGATTTGAATAGTTGCTATCTTCATAATAAACTAATATACCCCTAATGATACAGAAGGGGATCCTAAACTGACTGCTGGTGGATAATATGTTTAAAAGTCTAATGTCTGGTTGCTGGCAGGACTTCGGAAGTGCAGCAATTTACTTTCTGTGGTTCCACACAAGCTCCACTTCAGATGTCACAGTTAATTTGCAAATCTCCTGGAGGACTGTCCTGTGAAAATAAAAAAAATCACCCTCTTCTGTGAGATTGGCCCTAATGCTCTTCCTGTCTTGGAACTTGTATGTGTTGGGCTTAGTCTGTGCCATATTCCCATAATTGTCTTGGAGTGATCCAGCCATGGAAAGGTGTGGAGTAGCCACGAGCATTTCAAGCTCAGGCTTTGTGATAACATTTTCAATACAGTTTGTGTGTGTATAGGAATATGTGCCTGTATATATGTATCAAAATATGGGGAATGTACAGACAGGCAAATATTTCAGAGACTTTGGTGTTGAAAGAGGGGAAAAAGAAATCCAGGCTCCTTGGGGGGAGTGGGTGGGGCAGTGGAAAAGTTTTCTTTCCTGGGAAGTCGCATTGGGAGAGGCTTCAGAATTTCTAATACTTTCTGATTTTGGTAGTTGGCATTTCTCTGGAGGTGAAAAGGAAACGTATTTGTGTGAGAGGAGGAAGGTGAGACTATTTGGTGCAACACTAATGAACCAAATTACAAATTAATTAGCGGCGAGGAGGAAGAAGGTTCGATTTTTTTGAGGCTGCTATAAAAGTAAAAAAGAAGCAGCTGTTTTCTGTCCCGTGCAGTGGTGTTTGGGGAGGTTTCAGGATGTCTGACACTCTGTGGATTTGGCAGTGTGGGTGTCTGATGGTGTGCTTTCCCTGCTCCCAGGCCGTGTCCCCAGCCCTTCGCTCCTCCAAGCTGCCGCCGGCGGGCTCCGAGGAGCGGCCG
>NW_021940671.1:3111093-3119663 GCF_001715985.3 Manacus vitellinus | reverse complement strand
TTTGGACAACACTCTGAGGGACAGGATGGGATTGTTGGGGTGTCCTGGGCAGGGCCAGGAGCTGGACTGGATGATCCCTGTGGGTCCCTTCCAACTCAGCATATTCTGTGATTAACGAAATCAAAGAATATAAACCTGTAACTTACCAAGTGGCCATTATGGTGCAACCTGTCTCTGGAAGAAAATTGCATTGAGCATTTGACAAATTAAAACTAAAATCGCCTTCAGGGTTTAATCTGGAAGTGCATGATGAAAATCACAGGACGAGGTTCTGGCTGGAGGCACGTTGGAGACCTTGGCAGAGAGCTGTGGGAGGGATGCAGGCACAGCACATGGACAGGGAAGGCTGTGGCAGTGCAGGGAGCTCAGACATTACATTTGGTATGCTGAGATTGTATGAAATGCAGATTGGAACAACAGGGCTTTTTTGTAAGCACTGTGCCAACAACCACTGGGAATGAGAACTGTTACTCTGAGGGTGGAGTGAGCTGGGGTTGGGCTCTTCTCCCAGGTGAGGAGTGACTGGAAGAGGGGACACAGCCTCAAGCTGTGCCAGGGGAGGTTTAGGTTGGATATTAGGGAAAATTTCCTCACTGAAAGGGCTGCCCAGCCCTGGCACAGCTGCCCAGGACAGGGGTGGAGTCCCCATCCCTGGGGGGATTTAAAAATCCATGTGAACGTGGCACTTGGGGACACGGGTCAGTGGTTGCCTTGGCAGTGCTGGGGAACAGTTGGATGATCTTAGAGGTCTTTTCCAACCCAAACAATTCTATGATTGTATTAATTTAGATGGACTTCTCTTGAGATGAAAGAGAAATGTGTCTGTGTGAGAGGAGGAAGGTGAGAATTTTCGGTGTAACACTAACGAATCGAATTACAAATTACAAATTACTTAGTGGTGAGGAGGAAGAAGGTTTGATTTTTGTGGCTGCTACAAGCAGAAATCCAATCTCTCTGCAAATCATTCTTTAATGCCTTCTCATTAACTTCAGCTGGTAATGAGAACAAATTGAGGTGAAGAAAAAAATCAGTCTGAGGGAGATGAGTCAGAGTTTTATGGACCCATAAAAGCTATGCTGATTTACTCAAATGTAGAAGTCTGAAGTATACAGAGATTGGATTTTGACAGGTTTAGTTGATCCATAGCTTTTTAAAATATGCAAAGCTTTTTCAAGCATGACACACATGAAAATGAGCGATGAGAGCTGCCTGTTGCTGTAGGGTTGGGGGACTTTTTGTAATTAAACTTTTTTATGAATCTGCACTGCAGAGTTGTGCTAAGTGGATTGAGCTGGAGGTGAGAAAATGATGCAGCGAGGAGCTGTGTGAGGGAAGTCAGAATTACACTGCACTGGTGGTTTGTAGCTGTGGCCTTGACACCAGCAGTGGAGGCACAGCAGTGTCTGTGGGGAGCTGAAAGGCCTTGTCCAGCATCATAAATTCCTGCTGAGCACCTTTCATTTCACCCTTCCTTCCTGTCCCTCTGCAATGCCTAAAACATACCTGTTAAAAACCAGAGGTAGGCAATCCAGCTGCCATCCTGAAGATTATATTCCATACTGGCACTGGGTGGAAAAGAGCTTTTTCCATTCTACTGAACCCGTTTTCAGGGTTTTATCCTGGGTCAGGACAAGAATAAGGCCTTGGGAATTCAAAGACTGAGAAAGTGGGGAAATAAAAGAAAAAAGGGCAGAATGGGAATAATTCACAGCCCATTATTTACTCTACTGCTCCAGGCTGTGAAGGACTTTGGGTTCAGCTTTGACAGTTGAGACCAAAAGAAGTCCATTTTGAGGGGATCTCACCTGTTTGAGTTGTTGCTCTCAAACAGCCTGACTGTGTCACCTCTGGGCACAAAAGCATCAAAAGCAGGTTTGGCTCTGTTAGGGCAGAGTGGAGACACATCCTGGGGCTGCAGCACCCTACAGAATGTGCTGTTACTGCAGGAATTCCTACACATATTCACACACATTATAAATAATTCTAATCCTATCACTTATTTCTGCCCTTTTCAGTTAGTTTTTGAGTACAGTTTGGGTTTCCACAACAAAGTGTTTACCAGTCAGAAATCCCTCTGTTGATTTAGGAATTTTCCATAATCTTTAGGCTGCAAATGTTGTTGAATACAGGAATATCCTGTCAGCTTGGGTGTGGAAGTGGGATTGGGATTTAGTCTGTCAGAAGAGGTTTCAGAAGGGATACCTGTGGGAATTCACCCTTCCCTGGTCTCAGTGGTTCACCAGAGGGATGGTTCTGTCCAGAGAGGATCTACCTAATTCCAGTCATGAGAATACAGCATTTACTCTGAATTTCACACAGAATAAATGTGGAAGGAAACAGAATGGAGCTGGGGAGAACATAAAAGTCTTTGCTGTGATTTGTCTTCAGTTGCATTACACTGTACTGAACATTTCTGCTGGGGTTGGTTGTTTTACTTAAAGAGAAAAACGGGCAGGGGATGATTCCATTGCTCTCATTTCCTGAGAAGTAATTGAGGGATTTTCCTGACTTAGTGTCCTGTGGTACAAAATGATAATTTTGTGGTTTCCTCTGACACTTGGCACTTTGGAGTCTGGTTCTTCAGCAAAACTGCCCATGTTTGTGCAGCAACAGGGGTTGTGTTGCCATGGACCAAATGAGGCTGCAGCGAGTGTAGGAGAGGAGAAATGCAGCTCAGTGCACCCTAATCCCAAAGGCCTCCTGATTTAGGGCTGCTGTCAGCCCTGGGAAAGGGAAGAAGCCACTCTGTGACTCCTTAGAAACAGCTGCTGGTGAACTTTGCATTAATGTCAGTTCAGCTCTTCTGTTCTGAGGTATTAATTTATTGCTGCCAAACTGTACATGGAATTTGTGTGTCTACCAGTTCATTCTTTCTGCTGCACAACAAACTGGCAAAATATCCCCAGGAATTGCTGGAATTTTTCCCTAGGAGTTGGCTTTTTGTCTAGGTTTATGTTGCTCTCAGAACTCCATATGTCTGTAGAACCTTTGCTGGGTTTTAACTGATGGAATAAGAGCTATCATTGGGTTGGTCTGTTTTGTTTTATTGCATTCCCTTGGGAATTGGTAATTTAATAACTAACAGTGTGTTATTCCATCGTCTTTAGCTGTGGCAGATCTCCAAAGGATGTTCCCAACACCACCTTCTTTAGAACAGCACCCTGCCTTCTCCCCAGTGATGAGTTACAAAGATGGAATAAGCTCAGAGACTGTGACCACCCTGGGCATGATGGAGAGTCCTATGGTCAGCATGGTCCCAACACAGCTTGCTGAGTTCAAAATGGAGGTGGAAGATGGGTTAGGTAGCCCCAAACCTGAAGAAATCAAGGTAACACACCAAAACTGTGGTATTTTTATAAGCTCATCTCTGTATGCTTTGATTTCTAGAAACAAGTCACATGCAGTGTGTGTAGCCCACTAAAAATGTGAACTGGACCCATATAAAGTCTGGAATGGGGGGAAAAAAATTCTTCTCTAGTAAAAGAGCTTTTAATCATGTCCCTGATTTTAACTCTGGGCATTTTTCTTGTGGTGATTTTATGTCTCTGATGTTTTGGGGCATGGTCAGGAAACAAATAATATTGTCTGTGAAATGAGCCCAACAGAAAGAATGTACATGTATGAAAAAAGCCACCACCCCTGTGCCTCAGTGGCTGTTAAAGGATGTGTCTCCTCAGCTAATTTCTCTGTAGCACCTTTGCCCTCTCACCCTCCCTGCTGGGGACCCAGCTGGGGTAAAGTGGTGCCCTTTTCCCTCTGAAATGTTCCTTTCTTGGTCAGGGATGAAACTCTCTGAGAAAGCCCAGGGGTTGAACTTGCTGTGTTTCTTCTTCAGCTGATGTTACTTCCCAAGTTTTAAGGCCAGGTGGGACCATTCTTACCTGGCTTTGTGTGTGACACAGGTCAGGTGGTGTCACACAGTTCCTCCTCTCTGAGTAAAGGGCTGTTTGGGAGCAGGGACTCTGCTGGTTCTCCCCTCCCAGATGTGCCCATTGCTCCACAGCACCCCATGAAGGGCCTCAGCATCAACACTGGGTGTGCATGGATTGTGTGGCATTGTTCCCTCAGGAGGGGAGGGGGAGGATAAAACCATTCAACCTGTGTGTGTCCTGCACTCCTGAACTCCAGGGGCAGTTTTTGTCACTGGGGTCAGAAGGTGTCATTGCCATATTTCCATGCACGGAGCCTGAGGGGCTTTTCATCCAAAAATGCACATTTTGTGTAGAGATGCACATCCCCTCGTTCCTTTGGACACAGGGAATAAAAGGGAGATGCCTACTGTAAAACTCTGACTTCCTGGTGTCCCCAAGCCTTGATTTTATAGCCTAATTCTTCTCCTTCAGGCCCACCCTGTCCCTCATCTGCCACAGCCCATTCCTTCTCTGGAATGGGCTCTCCCCAGAACACCTCCTCTCCTGTCTTTTGTGCTCCTGGGAATGCTGGAATTAACTGAAGGCTGAGTTTTAAGGGTTCTGCATTGCTGGGACAGGGATACACTTGCAGCTGTATGGGCAAGAAGTGGGTGTGTGTTGATGTGAGAGTCCTGGTAGGTCCCTTTGTTTAGGATAAATGATGTAGTCAGCTGGGAATTGGTACATCTTCCTGCCTGGCAGGGATAGAATCCCTCAGACTGCAAGGGAAGTGCTGGCAAACCACAGGGGGACTTCTTCCCTAAGAGCTTTTGGGTTTTGGAGGCACATGGAGCAAAGGCACCTCCTCCTGGCTGTGCTGCAGGACAGCTGGGCTGTCACCATGGCCGTGTCTCTGCCTGTTTCTGTACCTTTAGAGAAGTTTGAAATAAGATTTTTGTAAGGTTTGTGAGGCTTTACCACAGCCCTTGCTGGTTTTTCTCCTCTGCTCGTGCAGTGAACTGTTTGCTTGAGAACAGGATAACTTGGGCCTGCAGAGGAAACCTGTATTGGAATTCAATGAGCTGGAAGGTTTTGAGTGGGAGCAGATTGTAGGGCATCATTGATACTGAAGATATTTTAATCTCTCTCACAACCATTGTAGGACTACTAAAATACACCTTTTAATTCTGCCTGAGAACATTTCCCAGTGCACAGCTGACTTGCTTTTGAGTGTGTCACCCCTGCTCATACCCACCAGTGGGGGAAACAGGCACTAAACCCATTGCTGGTCATGTTGAGAACATGGCAGTAGATTCCTTGTGCTGAATATTCAGCAGCTGGAGATAAAATCCACACATTCCTCATCTCTCAGTGCTTGACAAGGTGCAAGGGAAAAATGCAAAGAAATAAGGAGATGTTAAATGCTGTTCCTGTTTTAGTGCTGATTTTTACTTTGCAGTAGTGCCTCAAAAGGACTAGTTCTGTTCTGAAAGAGGCTTGGAATAGCTCTGGAAACGCTGGCTGAAGTTCTTGTCATTGCTCTCTGCAAGCAAAAGTGGCAGTCAATGAAAGCCCAGCTTGACTGAACTTCACTTATAGTTAATCTTATACTTGCTAGATTGCTTAGATATTTGTATTTATTACCTTATTTAGATTTAATAAGTGTCCACTTTCTTACTAAAATTCTGTGAATCCCCACTGTGGGGTTATTCAGAGGCTGCCTCAAGGCACCTCAGGTTTCTTCACACTGTGACTCATTGTCAGGACAGAAGTCATGCAAAGATCAATCTTTCAAGTGCCTAAATTAGGTGCTTAAAGTCAGGCAGTGTGAAAATTTCCCAGTGTTTCAGACAGAGCTTGTCTTAAATGAGCCTCCTGGAGTCATGAACCTCCTGCCATGAGGCTGTGCAGCATCCCGGGATAACAGGGAGCTCCTTGAAGGAGCTGCTCTTGAATGTTTTGTGGAATGAATTTGAGGGGGGAAAAAAGCAATTGTAGAGGGTTGAAACAGTACAAGGGTTTCAATTTAAACACCTGAAGACCAACCTGACCGTGTGGTTGTAACCGATGTCGCTTTGGCGTTTCAGGACTTCTCGTACGTGCACAAAGTTCCATCATTTCAACCTTTCGTGGGCTCCTCCCTGTTTGCTCCACTGAAGATCCTGCCCAGCCAGTGCCTCCTACCCCTGAAGATCCCAGACACCTGCATCTTCAGGCCTTCGTGGGCTGTTCCTCCCAAAATCGAGCAGCTCCCTCTGCCGCCCGCAGCCACTTTCATCAGAGACGGCTACAAGTGAGTGCAGCCCCTGCCTAAAAATGACTCATTGTCTGTGTTAACAGAGCTTTCACCTGCAAAAGTAACTGAAACCTTTTAGATTTGCTGTTGTCTGAGATCAGCACAGTTCTGATCTCAGGAAGGTGTGATTTAAACCCAGCCTTTGGCAGCCAGGGGTGTTGCAGTGTCCACTGCACCTCAGTGCTTCTAAAGAACAGGGACATGCAGGGCCTGAATGAACTGCAGTCTCTGATACAGGAAAATACTGGGATTTAGCATAAACCAGAAGTGTTAGGGAACAAAATGACTGCACTGAGCCTTCCTTGTCTGTCCCTTCCCATCTCCAGCCCAGTCAGGCTGCCCTCTGGTTGGTACTTGTGTGTGAGTTTGAGCTCCAGGCAGATGATCTCTGCCCCTGGTGAGTCCAGTTTGCCTCCTGAGGGCTCTGAAGATGCTGAGAAGGGCTGTGAGAGCTCCTCTGTGCTCTTGGTGAGCTCCTGTATGTTCCCTGAGTGGGTGACCTGGGACAGGTCTGTCCCCTGTCATGTGCTGTCCTGCCCTCTTTGATACCAAAAGAAGAGATGCCAAGTACAAGAGTGGTGTGACCTGTAAGGAAACACTGACATTAATTTTCAAGGCTTGTATTCCTCACTCAGTTCTCAGAAATGAGCAGTGTTTATGGAGGAAATTCATTGCTGGAGGTTTTGAAAGCTAAGCAAGAATTTGCACCATTAAATTAATAAAACCCCTTAAAAGGCAGAATAATAGTACAAAGGTCTCCTGCTGCACTGCTTCATTTCTGGAGGAAGTAGTCTGTATCTTTAAATCAGTCTGTAAATCCTTTAAATCAGTCCTTTTCCAGCCCCAAAGGATCCTTCAGTGCTCTCAAAAGAATTGCAAAGAAGAAATTGTAAACCCTTGATACAGTGCCTGGGGAGCAATTTAATTCTCAAGTTTGTTCATAATAGTAACTGATGCACCGGGCCTGAGCTGGTTATTAATTTCAGGTATTTGTTGGGGAAAAAACCCCTTTCATTTTCAATCTAATCCAATTAGAGTGAGGATTATTACTGCAGGCTTCCCACAGAGTGGTGATTGCCAATCAAGGTTTCTAGGTCACCTTTTCTTATTAGTCTGAGGCATTCTGTGCTTCAGCTCCACAGCTCCTTCAACCCTGGTTCATTATTTCTCCCTTTCCTGCTTTGAGCTGGACTCACATCAGCTCAAGGTAATAAAATGATTGTAAGGAATAAGGTCCTCACTGTTTTCCTTTTCAAGTCATTAATGATATGTGAGCATTCAAATGATGGTCCTCTTCAGTAATACACTGTGAGAGCAGATAAACATGGAGAAATCCTGTTTCCCCTTCTTCATCCAGGGACTCACTGAGTCCTCACACGCTTTCCTTGCCTATGGAATGAACACATGGCAGGAGGAGTGAGCAGCTTAGTGGTGACCTGGGAAGGGAAGAGTCAGGATGTCTTTGTTTGGCCCCATATCACCTGTCTTGATAGGAGTCATTGTAGTGGAGGAGAGATCCCATGGGAATGTACCAGCTGTTCTGTGGTCACTTGAATTTGGCAGAAAAGAACAAAACAGGGTAATAAAAGCCAGCCAGGAATGGAGATGACCCAGAGATAACAACTCTGAGCTTTACAGGACTAAGAGTTTGTAATGGAACGTGTCCCTTTGGGCTGTGGGCTGTGTAATCCCAGAGGAGGGTTTGAATTTATAGCCTGGGACATGCTGGTACCAGCTGTGTGTCACTGGGAGTGGTGTCCTGTATCAGCACCACAGCAAGGCTTGTGGCAGCTATTTAAAGGGGTGATTTTTAAAACAGAGTAACATTTGGATGCCTCTGAAATACTCTCTTCATTTCCACTCATCTGTGTATCTCTTCGCAGATAATGTTTAAAATAACAACTACAGTTCTTTCTCTTTTCCCTAAAAGATTTACAAACAATCTAAATCTTAACTTGATATTTTATCTAGAGATTGTTCTCAAGAGCATTTGAGTTTTAGGCCATGGGAATAATCTTTGAGAGGGTGAAGTGCCTGAGATGATACCTGTTATCATAATAATAGGAAAGAGTGGTGTTCGTGGTAAGAATTACAAGTTGTGTTAAGAGACAGGAGTCAAGGTGGTGGGCAGAGTGTTCTTTGCTACTTTTCAATGAGTCCTTTCAGTTTTCACTGTCTCCTTGTGTTTAAAAGTGGGGTTTGGCCAAATCAGTCTCCACAACTGACCATTTGGTGATGGGATGTGCCCCTGTTTCCCAGTGTGTGATGGGATGTGCCCCTGTTTCCCAGTGTGTGATGGGATGTTCCTGTTTCCCAGTCTGTGATGGGATGTGCCCCTGTTTCCCAGTCTGTGATGGGGTGTGCCCCTGTTTCCCAGTGTGTGATGGGATGTTCCTGTTTCCCAGTGTGTGATGGGATGTTCC
>NW_021940671.1:3105822-3110332 GCF_001715985.3 Manacus vitellinus | reverse complement strand
CCATCCCCGAGGCCCACAGCCTGTACGTCACCCTCATCCTCTCCGACTCCGTGCTCAACATCTTCAAGGACAGGAACTTCGACAGCTGCTGCGTCTGCGCCTGCAACATGAACATCAAGGGCGCCGACGTGGGGCTCTACATCCCCGACTCGTCCAACGAGGACCAGTACCGCTGCACCTGCGGCTTCAGCGCCATCATCAACCGCAAGCTGGGCTACAACTCCGGGCTCTTCATCGAGGACGAGCTCGACATCTTCGGCAAGACCTCGGACATCGGCCAGGCCGCGGAGCGGAGGCTGATGGTCTGTCAGAGCGGCCTGATGGCGCAGATGGGAGAGGGAGCCAGGAGGAGCCAGGAGCCCCCCATGAGCCTCCTGCTGCTCCTGCAGAACCAGCACACGCAGCCCTTCACGTCGCTGAGCTGCCTGGATTACATGTCCTCCAACAACCGGCAGGCGCTGCCCTGCACGAGCTGGAGCTACGACCGGCTGCAGGCCGACAGCAACGACTCCTGGGTGGAGTGTTTCAACGCCCTGGAGCAGGGCCGGCAGTACGTGGACAACCCCACGGGGGGCAAGGTGGACGAGGCCCTCGTACGAAGTGCCACCGTCCACTCCTGGCCTCACAGCAACGGTAGGGGCACAACCCCCCCTCTGACCCTGGAATTCCTTTGGATCTCGGCAGTCATGACCCGCTTAATCTCTGTGTGGGAAGTGACAGACCTGAGAACAAGCTAGAAATAAAGGAGAGTTCTGCAAGCTTTATAAATGATATCTGAAGTACCAATAATCTGGTTACATCTCAAGTACCAATAGTCCCGTTGTCCTCAGACTTTGTGGCCTAAATTGTGACAGAGTCTGTGTGGAAGTTCACAAATGTGAAGCAGAGAGGCAAAGCAAATCCAGGTATTCGGGGGAAGGCAGGATTATGGCCCTTCGTTTTTTGGAGTAGGGTAAAAGCAGTCAGCAGAAGAGAACTGCTCTGTACACGAGAGTTAGGGGAAAAAAGCGTCGAGGGAAAAATAATTATTTCATAATTAAATGTTGCCTGTTTAAAGATGCTCTGACATCTTGTGAGCTGAGCCTGGCAGCTGTAGCACTGGAAGGTGTGTGAAGGCTGTGGTGACAGCTTCACTGCAGCCGTGTTTTCAGAAAGCCCCACGTTAAATGCCCTTGGGTTATCAGAGCTGCCCAAATTCCATGGGCAGCGTGCAGAGCAGTAGGGAGGCACAATGCACAGAAAATGCTGTCCCCTCTGAAGGATTGTTGGTGTCCCTCCCTGAAGTGATGGTGCTCCTTGTCCTTGCAGTGCTGGACATCAGCATGCTCTCCTCCCAGGACGTGGTGCGCATGCTGCTCTCGCTCCAGCCCTTCCTCCAGGATGCCATCCAAAAGAAGAGAACGGGAAGGACCTGGGAGAACATCCAGCACGTGCAGGGACCACTCACCTGGCAGCAATTCCATAAGATGGCAGGACGGGGAACCTACGGTAGGTACCCTGTGGGCCAGGCCAAGTTGGAAGGAAAGCAGAGTTTCTTGGAAGTGGGTTCTTTTTTCTGGAAATGTGTTAGGAGGGGGCTCTTCATACAGCTTGGGGTCGTGGGGGGCTCTTCACATGGCTTTGTAGGGCCCTGAAAGGCATTTGAAGCACATCTCAAACAGCGTGGTGGAGGCTTTACCCTTCCAGGCTGAGGGACATTTACAGAGGGCACAAGGGGTGGGTGAGGCTCAGCCCCTATCTGAGTGTGGGGCTGGGCTCAGACTGAAGCAACTGGTGCAGGCACAACGTGAGCAGAGGGGGCTGCTAAAATCAGCCACAGCCCAACGGGGAGAGGGGCTGTGTGAGCTGTGCAAGTCCACAAAGCTCGGGGGTGCTTTCTCCACACAGGGGTTTCCTTGTTCTAAGGCTTCCCATAGTCTTAATAAGAAGTTTTGTTTTAATTATCTGTCTGTGACACCTCTGGGAAATCCAAATTGCAAACCAGATTTTGCCATGTGCACCTTTGCAGAATAAGGACTGACATTTAAATCTGTATTTCTTATTTCAGGCTCAACCAATGCAGTCTTGGTTAGTTTTTTCACTACAGCTTCATTTCCTCTCTGTTGGTATTTGATATGTTGGTGCTTTCCTTGGGGCTGGGACAACTGGGGGTGACTCACTGACTAAAGCTGTTGTGCTGGAGTACTTCTAATAATTTGTGACTTTAGGAGTTAGGATTTGCCAATTGTTACCAGAGAATAAAACCAAAATTCCCACAGAGTACGGAGCAGAGCCTTTGATGGAGAGTCAGTGAATTTTACTGAACTTTTTAATAAAGTTGAATTACATTCTGCAGAAACTACTGGGTATATTTTTGCTTGACATTTTCAGCAATATATCTTCCCCTGAGCTCGGTGTCTGGGAGTCACCCTGTTACCCTGGATAATAATCCTCTCCATGGGGACAACAAGTGCTCAGAGCACATCCTGTGGAGAGGGGTGGGAGGCAATTTATGGAACTGTGATAACTTTGTGTGGTATTATGTACCTGGGAATAAATGAGCCCGAGCTTTAGTAATTTTGCACAACCAGGTGGAGGTGGGTGAAGAACTGTAAGATCAGATTTTGTGTTTTCCTGTTATTACTTGTGACAGAACAGGAACTCCTGAGCTGTGGTTGTGGATGTGACAAAGGAAAACCAGGACATGAAGCCTCAGGAAGGGCAGTACCTGTATTCAGAGTACACTGGGAGATGTTTTATTGCAGCTTTCCAGGGAAGTCAAAGTGGTGCTTGGATCAGCTCCCTCCACTTTGGCCAACTGAACTTTGATTCTGTGACATTTCTCAAGGACAGATAAATCTCTTTTCCTTTGTGGAATATTTTTTCCAAGAAAGGGCCATGTGAGAACGTGGTTTATAGGGATGGCACACCCTTGACACACATTTCCACTCGATGACCAGACTTGCAGGAGACTCATCATGGCAAGGGATTAGCGATTCCCAGTTATTTTAACCTCTCTTCTCTCTTTATTTTCCCTTGGAAGGCTCTGAGGAGTCCCCGGAGCCTCTCCCGATCCCGACGTTACTCGTGGGCTATGACAAGGACTTCCTGACAATCTCTCCCTTCTCCTTGCCCTTCTGGGAGAGGCTCTTGCTGGACCCATACGGGGGCCATCGGGACGTCGCCTACATCGTGGTGTGTCCGGAAAACGAGGCCTTGCTCGACGGAGCCAAAACTTTCTTCAGGGACTTGAGCGCTGTATACGAGGTTGGAAACGGGAACCACGCCGAGTTATTGCTTCCCAAGTGGCCCTTCTGCCCCAGTGCATGGTCATGGGGAGAAATCTGTGTTTGTTAAAGTAACAGCTGTTTGAAGAAGGGGTTTCTCTCCTGTTGAGGGCTCTCCAGCAGTGCTGTCTGAGTCACACTGTGATTCTCTGGGTGGGTTGGGGGATGTGTTGCCACCTGCTCTTTGCAGCACACAGAGGATGTGGCAGTGGCTTTAGTGCAGCTGCAGCCTCTCAGCCATGGCCCAACCAAGGCTAAAGAGCAAGGGGCAGACTCAGGAGCTGCTTTCTCATAACTGCTAAGCTGGACATAAAGCCATTCATTGTTTTAGTGTGCAGGTGCTGTAATCCCCAGTACCTGATTCCTTACAGGATCAACCAGGTTGGAAAAGACCTCTGAGGTCATCGAGTCCAACCTGTGACCCAACCCCACCGTGTCACCCAGACCATGGCACTGATGCCACATCCATTGTGTCCCTAAACACCCCCGGGGGGGGTGACTCCACCCCCTCCTGGGCAGCCCCTTCCAGTGCCACCCGTGTCCCCCCTGTGCCCACCTGCCCCGGTTCAGCCCCATCCTGCCAGGCTCCAGCTCCACGGGCTTCTTCTCTTCAAGGACCTGGCTCACCACGGGCTTCAGGCCCTCGTGCAGGCAGGGCAGCCCCACAGCCTGCAAGGCACGGGGACACCAAATGTGTCCCCAAACATCCTGCTGGGACATGACCCAGCTCTGCACCCCGATGGCATCGTGGGGGGCACAGTGGGGACCGGGCCAATGTCCCCTCCCATGTTCACCCTCATGAACTGCTCCATGGACTTGGAGGCTGCTGAGTTGGAGCAGAACAGGGTGTTGGGATCAGCTGGAACAGCACAGAGGCTGTGGCAAGGCGGGCACAGGGTGATGCCCCAGCTGTCCCCATTTTCCCCAACCCCAAGGACATGTGGCACTTTTCCTGCTCAGCCTTGGTGGCCCCACCCTTTCCCCACATAGGCCTGGGGAGGCCTTGGCTTGGGGTTTCTCGGGGTGCAGGTGGTACCCCAGCCCTGGCACTTACTGGTCCTGGCCAGCTCATGGCTGGTGACACAGTCCGGGAGGGGCACAGCCAGCTCCTGCCCCAGGAAGGTGTTCACCAGCTTGGTGACCACGTCCTGCCGGCTCTCCCTCAAGGTCACTCCTCCAGGATGACCAGGACTGTGCCATCAGGAGGCTGTGGGGAGGGCAGAGTGGGCACGGCAAGGCCCCTG